>NC_084950.1:2428052-2650552 GCF_949316205.1 Platichthys flesus
TCAGCCCACTGGTCGGGTTCTTTTTCTCAACACAACACAACGACATGTTCAACCCTTTGCTGCTCCACTGCAGGGTACAGTGCGCAGAGAGGAGAAACAGGAAGAAGGGGATGTTAAAGACAGAAAGGTAGAAGGAGGCCGATAAGACACCTTTTCTCTGTAGCGATAAACTGTTATTCTACTTGTATAAACCACTCTACTGTACTTTCTATTTTTCAAACCAGTATTTCAGTGTGACATATAAAGTAAATTCCTTACATTGTGAATCATTCCTCTGTGCATATTATCACATTACTGTTTTAAACCCGAAACCCGATACGACCTCTTCTTAGTGTGTTAGTGAACTGGAAGCTGAACAAAGGTATTTGGTTCTTATTGAGTTGGACTTAACCAGGTTTATCTGGGATGTCGGGAGGAGGCGAGGACATGTAGTCATTTTATCAGATTAACTAATTGCTAACATCAAAGAGGTTCTGAGTTCAAAGCCCTCAGCAGCCGACCCCTGACTCCTCAGTCTCACGAAGGTTAAATTAAAGAGTCTACAACAGGGAATAAACCAGCAGGTTGTATTTGATGTGACTGGGCTTAAAAGGACAACATCGCTTGCGTCGCTGAGAATTCAATGTGGGACTTTTTTTTAGATTAGAAAAGCCTGACCAGGGCTGGGGATGGCAAATTAGCCTCGGATAGAAATCCTACATGCAGAAGATGTGGATCAAGTTCCGTCCACCTAAAGCAAAATGAAACATCGCCCCCTGCAGCCACAGATCATGATTGATTCTGTCGGGCTCTGAGTGGTTTTCATGTAGAGAAAAAACTAGGCCCATCAATAACAGGGTTGAATAGTGTTGATTTAGCATTCAAAGAACTTATACAACAACTGATTTAAAATCGACTAGCCCACACGAACATGGAAGGGCCGACAGAAAGGAAAACATAAGCCAACACACACAGGGGAGGACGATGAAAACAATAGAGAAGGAAGATAGAATATGGAGGCAGTGATTATGAGTGAGCGGATGGGGATTTCCACCGAGAGCCCGTGGTCCAGTTTGAGAGAAAAGCACCAACTCTTTAAAAGCTCTGCTTCCCTACTCATACATTTTTAACACCTCTCTATTACATGATATTTCTAGGATATAGAGTATTTTTAGACTCAGGCTCTTAGGTCCTCGTCGCTAATGTTAACGGCACGAAAAAATAGCAGTAGGCTGGAAAAAGGTCAGCGGTATATTAAACATCCAATATAGTACTCAAATATTGCAACATAGATTAGTTCATTGTTAAAAAAAAAGCCTTCTCGAGACATGCACGTACCCTGTGGTGGACCACAGAGGTGCTGAATGATGTTAACATGTCACTCTACAACTAAATAAGTGTCTCTTATTGCTCTTCTTCACATTTAGTTGAACCGTTCTGGGACCATTTGAACCACAAAGTCTTTGTTGTTACACCATTCATCACTAATGGAGCAGGGACATGGCAATTTCACCTTTCAGCCCACAGCAGCTCCAGTCCCTCATCACTTCAGGGCTGGAAGCTGCTTTTAAAGTTCCTCAATTACATTTTGTGATTTAGGGCTGAAAATATCTTTCAAGGGAAAGACCTTGGACATTAAAGAAAGATGTGAACTCAGACTGAATTCATGATGTGTTTCAGCTGTGGTCCCTAATGTGGACAACTGAAACACACACAGCACTGAGTTTTACATTTTTAAGTTTCAAAACCGACTAACTGACCTTCTGTAAATTTGTATTTCATTATGCATTTACCCTCATTTACAATACTTAATTTTATAACTAAAAAGAACCATAGGATGAAATTGTGTCCTTGAAACCAAATTAGAGAAGTCCATTAACAACCTGTTCAGTTCCTATCATAACAATAACTCAGGTTTTCTGCAGAGAACCTATAAGACTTTAATGAATGAACTCTCCGGCCCAAGTCAAGTACGACGGATCTTTGTAGAAACAGTGAAGCTCTTCACTTGGATCCAGTCGCTGGTTCTAACAACTTGGCCTCATGAGCATCAGACCACAAAAATCCTCAATTATCGCTCATAATGACGTTAAAGAATTCAGAACAATTTTCTTCAAGCCACTTTCAAATATTCATATCCCCAGGCAGAGCAAACACACAATTACAGTCCAAAAACCCACACTCTGCATTTGTCACAACAGTCTGGATTTGCTATAATACTTAAAAACCCAAAGGAATCAACCTCTCGTCTCACAGCCTGTGGATCCTCATTAATCAAATATCAGACAGCAGCTGAATTAGCCCCGATGTTTGTTTTTGTGTGTTTTATGCTCTGCATTGTGTGCGTGAAACCGACAGACAGGAAAAGCTCCCTGGGGCGTGTGGTATTAATTGGTGATGTGGAATACATACAGCAGTCAACATGTGTCTGATGACAATCAGAGGAAAACAAAGTGAGTGCACTTGCACAAAGTTCCTTTGGTCTGTTAGTAAATCAGTGGCTTAAGGGTGAGATGGCCACAGGGTGTGGGAGGAAGAATAGAAGAAGGAGGGAGGGAGGGAGGACTTGAGAGGGAGGAGAAGAAAACAAGAGCAGAGAAAAGAGAGAAACGGAAGCAGATTCAGTTTGGTGTTAGTTCAACTGTTCATGAGTCAAATGTGGCCAACTTGTTTAAGATTAAAGAAACAAGCTGCAATTTTATACAATATGTTAAAAAACAAAACTATGAAAGTTTATTTTAAATCGTCTTCTTACAATTTTTACTAATATAATTATAATATTGATTCACATTGACTTCAAATGCACATGAGATAGATGCATGAACAAACTGAGGAGTTCATTGCGTCTAGTTTTATCATATTTCTATCCAGAAAGTTTCAAAGCAAAATATCCTCCTAAATCCTTTAAGGAACATCTGTAAACATTATAAACCAGAACAGAACTTGAGAAAAGAGAGAAATGGAAGAACACAGGAGCTGAATGCTGCAAACAGAGAAAAGGAATGAAATAAGAGAGAGAGAGAGAGAGAGAGAGAGAGAGAGAGAGAGAGAGAGAGAGAGAGAGAGAGAGAGAGAGAGAGAGAGAGAGAGAGAGAGAGAGAGAGAGAGAGAGAGAGAGAGAGAGAGAGAGAGTAAGACGGTGATGGAAGTAGGAGATGTGGGAGAAGGAGAAGAGCATAATGGAAGGGAGTGGGCCTGTTCACTGCTGATCCCCACTGACCTGTGAGTTCTACCCTGGCATTCAAAGCCCGCCTCCTGATGCGCCCGCAGGCCGACTGCAAGGTCAAAGTTCACCCTGAGAGGTCAAAGATCCAGCCAGGACTCCAGGGCCAGGGCTACATGATGTTGGGCTACGAACACTAAGTAACACATAATGCCTGACAGGGTCGGCGAACTGCTGACATCATCACAGAAGGGGAGAGAAAGAAAAGGAGGGATTTTAAGAAAAGAGAAGGAGAGAAGGAGATAAGGCCTGAGGGATAAATAGAGGAAACTAAAACAACCATATTCTCTCTATCCTGCAATTACAGCTGATAAACTAAGTCCTGAGCTTTTTAATTTCCAAAGTATTACACAACTACAAAAGCCTGAAATTCATAATGGATGTGAGCGATAATGTAGGTTACCTGTAAAATAATAAAAGAAAGTCATAAAAGAACTTGACTTCTAGAAACCCCGACAGCAGGAAGTAACTTGTTTAATATGAAAAGGTACGAGCCAGATTTCAGAATATGCTAATTCTCACAACGTGAACAAATTGTGCCCCAGATTTGAAATGCAGGAAAACATAATTAAGAAAATCCTGTTAATTATTTAGATCACACCTCCATTTAGTTTCAGGTCTGATTTCTGGGTCAGAATATAAACAAAGCTGCTTAAATGACAAGAACACACACAAACGTACACACATGAACACAGACAAACACACAGTTTCTCCTCTTGTGGCAGTTATATAGCAACACATAGAATCCAGGTTAACCTCAGGGGCTCCACAGGGTGTTAGCGAAACAGGGCAAAATGGAGAGAGGGTAGTGGTGGAACACACACACACACACATACACACAGACACACACAGGAAAGCCTTCAGGATCAAACCCTGGCGGAAGGGGAGGGGGGGGGGGGGCTTGGTAGGATCTGAGCCAACACTGTTTCCTTTCTTTTCTTCCTATCGTCTCATCTCCTCTTCTACCTTCAGCTTCTCATACAATTATGTAACATTTATACAAACGGCAAATAATTAATTCATCTCCTAATTTCATCTTATTAAGACCAAGCACAGCATCTCTAACAAGCGTGTGTGTGTGTCTGTGTGTGTGTTCTCCTGCTATGTTCCTGTTCCCCTCCCTCAGTTTGTCTGGACGACCGAGAGGAGTCGATTCCATACTTCTAGTATTTCACATCATTGAGGTCGCGGTGGCAACACTCAGCTCAGAAAGAGTTTCTCTCTCTTGCCTTGAGCGACGCCTCACCACTGTTTTACTTCGAGTTCCTCAAACTCCATGGCTGGGTTTTGTGTTGACCTGAATTGTATGTGAATCACCCAGATGTGTAGGCAAAGACACAAATCTGACTTAAACGATTGTAATTGCAGAGAGAACAAACTTTTACATTTGTCAACCTCGTAGATTTCTGATTTGCCCTTTTACTTGCACAATTGTCCGTGGCCGTTTTACTCCAGGTCAGCACAGTGTAATGTGCAAAGGTTATGTGTTTGTGTTTATGTGAAATTGAAATGAAAGCAGAACACAAAGTCACTGAGTTGTTATTCTGTGCCTGATCCAGGTAGCATGAGGTCTGGTAGAAGGGAAACAGTGTGGTCGTTGTTTTCAGTGAAAGTATTGAACAGTTTTTGCAGCTTCTCTTGTTGGTATATTGCATCCTCTTTTTTCCCTCATGACGAAAGTGCTTCAGTCCCATGAGGCCGACTGGTCCCTGCAAGGTCAGTGTTTGTATAGGAGAAGGTCCCAAATAGGTAACACTCACACCGCAAATACACACAGACACACACACATGAATATACATAAACCCGGGCAGTGAGTCTGCTGGAGCCAGATAACAGATGGACAGTGAGGTCAAAGACGGTGAGAACAAAACACTGAGGTTTAGAGAACAGACGGGCAAAGAGTTCACTGATGGGAGGAGTAAGAAAGCATATCGACAAAGACAAAGTGTCAAGAAATCCTTCAGGGGCAAATCTGCCATAGACGGCTGATAAATATATCAGGAAAGTAGATAATATATGTAAAAAATCAAGGATAACATGAGCCGGGCAGTGAATGCTGAGTCACTTCACTACGGCTCGAGCAGCAGGTGAACAGGAAGAAAAGAGTGCTGGTGTCATGGGAGCCTGCTGAGGAGAACTGGACTCTGGCACCTGCTCCTGCACAAGAGGACAAATGGAGAGCTGAGGAGGGCGGGAGAGGGAGAGGGAGGAGATGAGGAGGAGGAGACGAAGGAGGGCAGAACAGGGAGGATAGTGTAGGAGTCAGGAAGGACATGGAGGAGAGGAGCGTTAACAGAGGAATACAACAGGGAAATATCCTGGAAAGAAGGACAGAGGGACACTTTACCTTTCGAAGCTGGTCGGCCTGACTCAGCACCACATGAGGTCACTTCCCCTCTGCTGACCTGCTTCTGACAGACACCAGGGACCGAACACCCCCCACAACAACATCCTTCACATCAACTGTTCTTACTGCCGCCGATGTACAACAGAAATACTCTTTACTCATTGTACCATGGAAAGTCAAGCTGAATAAATAAAACCATTTCCTAGGGAACTGTATAGATCCTAATGAACAAGAATCTGTGCGTGTGTAATTTGCTGTAGATCCAAACAAAGCAGATCCAGTGGATTTAAAGCCGGGGTTTGTAATCCTAGAAAAAGATAGAACCAAGAGCAGGCTACACTTTGAAAAATGCAAACCAATACATCCCAACCCCTCCAATCAGCTCCTCTGTTCAAGGCTCCGCCCCCAAAAACATGTGAACGTACACTAACTGCTACAAGACGACTTTTCTCCAACTCGTTCTCTAACTTCTGTCTATCGTCTCTGCTTCAGCGAGGTCCGTCTCGCAAAAACACTTTACAGTTCTTCCATAAGTGACATACACAATGCCATGAGAATGAATCTGCTAAATTGAGATAAAGCACTGTATATAATAGATTACTGCAAGTTTAACGTACAAATAGGTGTAAAGTACGGACAGAACTCAAACTAATTAGCTTCAAATGGTTTTACAGTCTTTACAGCACGTGTCACCCTACGTCTTAAAAACCGTTCAGCTGTAAACTCTGAAACGTTTTCCTGGAACAGTCGAGGTCACTGCTTACGAGTCCAGGTCCTGGACTGTTGACGGGGGGGTGAAACACACGCCACAGGACTTGTAACATCGTTGTGATCGTGTCAGAGACAGAAAGAGAGGGAGGGAGGGAGAGGGGGAGAGAGAGAGAGAGAAAGAAAGAGAGAGAGGGTACAGGAATGTGGGATTGGGTCGCAGGAGCAGGGAATGAATCAGCTCATTTCTCCTGCTGCCTTGAGGCCGAGACAGTCTGACAGGCCAGCAAATAAGGATGACTCATCCTGACTCACACACAGCCACACAGGTGCACGCACACAGCCACACAGGTGCACGCACACAGCCACACACAGCCACACACACACACACACACACACACACACACACACACACACACACACACACACACACACACACACACACACACACACACACACACACACACACACACACACACACACACACACACACACACACACACACACACACACACACACACACACACACACACACACACACACACACACACACACACACACACACACACACACACACACACACACACACACACACACACACACACACAGGCTGATGGATTATCCCACCATAAAACACGCTTTTGTGGCTTTTAGTTGCCCTGAAAGGAAACTTCTCATGCTCTCAGATTCTTCTGCCCTTTTCGCAAATACACAACTCATTCTGTCATGCTCTCATTCTCTTTCTCTCTCATGCACACACAAGCGTTGTCATAGGTGGAGCTTCACTTTGGCTGTGTGTCAGTGCAGGAACATGGTTTAAGTAACCGCCCGTACAGGACTCTCAAAGAATTACAGCACACAACACACCCACAACACGGGCAGGACAAGTTCATTTGTCAACACTACACGTGGTTTTCCATTGGTTGGGGAAGTCCTGCTCTCAAACTGAAAGACTACCCTCTTGTATATATGAAAGGGAAATAAAACATGTTTATGTGGACCTATATTAATTTCCTGGAACTGCAACACACACTATCACACACACACCTGAGGTATCACACACCTCTTTCCCAGCTGCATTGGCAATCACAGCAGCCCTGCAGCCACCGACCTGTGACTCATCCTCGCAGCCTTTTTCTTTTCAGGAGGCACACACACAAACACATGCACACACAAGTGTACATGCACACTCATAACTGTGACAACGCACATACATGCACATCGGGTTTGCATTCCAATCCGTCTGCCTTTTGTGAAGATGACACTCCGGTGGTGACGTGTTCCCAGATCTCGTGGAGGTGAAATCTGAACAATCTTCAAAAAGAGAAAAGCTCTTTTGATCAGTCCTGGTACAGTAAGTAACACACACACACACACACACAATCAACCTTTTTCAGATTGTTAACCGACACAGTTTCAACTACTAATAATGACAAAAGGGATAAAAACTGTGTAGAAACGATGCAGCTTGAAAACACACACTTCTGGTTTAACCTCACTTGCAAATGACAGGGTTTCCCACCGACACACACAACGTCCAGCTGTGGACTTCTCTTTGATCCTATCCTTTAAAGGTTCTTTACTTTTCTCTCTGCTCATGTGTCTTATTCTTTACCTGACTCATTTCGTTTTTGGTACAGTACTTTTTTTTAACGAGCAACTCTAGAGCCCATAAGATTTGTTTGACTGGCCAGTTAAAAATGCTCTATGTTTAGTTTTCACTGTGTAAAGTGATGAAGTGCTAGCTAATCATGTTTCACTTTGTTGTCGTGATCTAATCTATAAAAATAACAGATGTATAATCCTATAAGAAGGTAAATAAGGAACGAAAGACACAAATCTCTAATTTATTTTAACAAAAATACCAACCAACAATTAACTACTTGTAAACTGGAGATTATAAGTGGAGCGGGGGGAACAAGGGCCGATTGTTCCCTCCTCTTGTATCAAGGTTCTCAGGAACAAGATGGAGATATCGTCCCCGAGGTCCGGCCACGGTACAAGGTGCCGTTAAGACCAGACAACCGAACCGTGTGTGTGTGTCTGTAACAGGATCTGCACTGGTGCCACTGAGGGTTAAGTGATGTAGGCCGAACCAGGACCTGGAGTTTGAGTGACTGAGCTGCGAGTGGTCCCCAGTGTCCCTCTGCATTATGAGCTGCTTCCGAAGAACAACTGCTTTGAGTCGGGGACAAGAGCCGGGTCCCCAGGTGAGGAAACGCTGGTCTATGGGTCAGTGGTTAAGGTTAGGGTTAGGGTTTGGTTAAATAGTGGTTATGGTCTCTAAAAGTGACCTGTTGTGTTACAAGTGTGTGTGTGTGTGTGTTACCTGTTTTGGATCCATGGTGGCTCTCATCCAGCACCAGACTGTTCATACATTTAATCTCCCAGTCTTGGACTTCAGTATTCCACAGTGCAGGGACTAAAACTATGTACTTGGCTCTGTGGGATTGAAGCGAGTGAATGAGAGGAAAAGAAAACAGGTGATAATCAAATCATTTAAACGCTAAACCCCATTATAAATAATTATAAAGGAAAACACAAATACACCCAAATATATAGCTTGAATTGAGAAAGTAAACATTTTTAAAAGCAAAAGATAAATGTTAATATTATCTGCATTGTTTCTGTAAAATAAATGTTTTCATATCAGCAAACAAACCCTGATAGCAGCAGGTCAGTGAAAAGCTCATATCGTCTGATCTGTGTGAAGCTCTAGTGTTCAGGAATGCTAATTGGTAAGTTCTGTGTAAAAAGAAATTAAAAAACATGCGTCAAACGATCACACAGAGCAAGTCTGAATGTTTCTGAGACATGAAAGAAAGAGAAATGAAAAGCCGAAGCAGCGACTTTACAGAAACAGGCCGTGTCACTGTGAGGTAAACAGATGACGTGTCAACCCCTCCAGCTGAATGAGGGTGTCAATGTGTCAATGAGGATAAATGAATGAATGAGAGGAGGCAAGAAGACGGAGAGGAAGGGGGGGGGGAGGGGCAGAAAAAAATGAGAACGCAGGGAAGGTTGCACGGCCCAGAGAGGTTTATGGGAAGGTTTATTGAGAAGAAGGGAAGTAAACAAGAGGAGAAAGAGACAGGGCTGGTGGAGGGCGCTAAGAAAAACTGTGTATGTGAAGTGAGTAGGAGGGGGGGGGGGGGGGGGGGGGGGGGGGGCGGGGACGAGGAGAGACAGACGGGACTGGGGACAGGAGATATGGACACAAAAGGAGGCACTGAGAGAAAGAGGTAAATGAGTCACTGGGGTAGTGAAGGTTGTGTGTGTGCGGGGGGGGGGGGGGGGGGGGGGGCTCCTGTTTGATAATAATGTGTTGCTGTAACGATTCAACTGTTCAGACTCTTTCTCAGCGGTAATTAAATATATGTTCTTGGAAACAAAGAACATTTTAATTGTTTATAATGATTATTATTAATCTGGTTCCAAGTCAAAACAAGTTCAATACATTCACAGGCATAACAACAACACAAATATTGTGTAACAGAATTATTGTGGTGCTGAAACCAAACAAAAACTCTGAATTACCTGCTAGAAGTTATATGAAATATGATAAAGCCCTTAAATTCCTGATGCCAGTAAGTGGGGCTATGACCATGACTCAAAGTAATTATGAATATACTCCATGTGAGAGAGAGACAGAGAACTGCATTGCATGAAACTATCAGTGTGTGGACAGTAAAAACTTTATGGACGAGTAAATATCGCTGCACACAGAGCAAAACACGAAGTTGATGATCTCTAATATTATTATGCAAAGTGTAAGATTTGGTTCATGATGCAGCTGTGGCAGGAGAAATCAGAATCTGTGGAGCCGCCGCAGTCTAGATAATTAATGTGAAACACTGACTCTCGTTAATAATTCAAATCATCACAAACAGGAAACTGATCATCGTTTCCTCACGGAGGTTTACAGATTTATAGATTAAATGAAAAGAGCACTGACATCAGATCAGTACTTTGAGTTTGGGTGAACAGACTGGAGGAGTAACTGACACCGAACAAAAGAGATGGAGGAAGAGAAGCTGATTTATGAAGAGGAGGAGGAGGAGGAAGAAGTGATGGATGTTCAGATGAGGAGATGAGGAGACAGCAGATTTATCTCAGAACCAGACACAGAGAAAGTGTGTGAATCCTCCAGAGAGTGAAGCGGCTCTGTGAATGGTGATATATGGTGTTTTGGGCGTCATTGTTACGACCTGGGTCTGAGCCGACAGCTGATTGACAGCCCAGTGTCACCAGACAGTCACATGAGATGGATGAGCCTCTCAACCAATCATTGATCAGAATGGCCTGTGCGGCCGCATGACAGCTTTCATTTATAATGTTCAACCTGAATAAAAAAAAGAGGAGCTCCTTAAAGAGCATTAAGAGAGGTTGACGACCCCCCCCTCTTTAATTTCTCTCCCTAATCAGTGCACCGTCTTCTTCCAGCCTCTTCCCTCTCTCACCCTCCATTCATCTTGCTTCCCCTCTCTTACCCCATTGCCCTCTCTCTCCCTCAGAATCTTCCCAGAGTAAGGGGATCCTGCCCTGGGAGACAGTCGGACCACTTAGGGGTTGACTTCTGACCGGGCTTTCATAACGATGCCAAGCAGGCAACAAGGACTTCTCAATGTGACGCGATGGCAGGCTGCCCGCTGAACACCAGAGCCCGGGCAGAATGAGACTCGCAGTGCTGCCCTGGATGCATGAATATGCAAACAGCAGGGGAAGTGAACCCATGGATCAAAATGTGCTTTTTCCTGTAGCACAGAAAGCTGTTTTCAGACCTGCACTGAAGTTTGGGTATTTCCCCGAAATGTTCCAGAGGGGCTGGATTTAGGAGCTCAACGTCTGAGTCAGTTGCTCCGGACTTTTTCCCTGAGCTTCTCCCGTCAGCCCCCAAATAAAATGTCCACAAAACAGTGACCCATGTTATTACACTGCTGGTAATTTCCCAGAAACTTCCCAGTAAACCAGTGGCCAGACAGACAAGAAGATTCTAGAGCTGGTGGCGAATGTGTCAATGTGCTGTAAACAAAAACTAAAAAGTTGGTCTGCATTCTTCAGACCAGCTGGACTTCAACAGGTTAATGTAAGAGCCCATCTGAGCAATAACTTTATGAAAACTTGATTTAAATACCTCAAACGAGCTGATCAGAAAATGTTAAGTTCAGTTTAACAGCTGTGTATCTGTTCCCCAATAATAATAAAGATATGTCCTTCATTATCCCCTTTGCAAAATGTTGCCAGGTGCCTAGCACGACATTTCCTTGTTGCTGATAAGTTTCTTTATCTCGGCCTGTGACACAGTTTATGGAAACTTAATCCAGAATCTCCTCCAGATCTCTGTCCAAGGAAAACAAGCTCCGGTCCAAACAGTGAGACCGTTTCTACACACATTAGAGTTAAGTAGCCATGGGAAGCTTATCCATTAAAACAAATATGATAAACTGGATTTTAATCATCACTGCACACCAGTCTGTGTCACACACACACATACACACACTGGCTGTATACACAAACCCAGTGACCCTGCTGGGTTGCCATAACTACCGCTCCATGTCAACAAAACATGTCCGCCGGCATGAGACGTTTATATTGAACATGGTGAAAGAGAGACAGAGGGGTCCGCCTGGAAGCAGCGTGGGCCGCCATTCTGGAAACTAATTTAGCATAAAGGAAGTTCAATCCAAACATGTACAAAATCAACCGCGGGACAACAATGACGTTGTGCGTTTCCTGGAATGCTCGGTGTCAAAACACGTCCAGCCCTGATGAGCCGATTCATATTCATGAGCTGCCTGCGGTTTCATTTAAGATCTCAGCTCGGAGAGAACTGCGCGGCTCAGTCTTCAGTGGGAACCATTGTTTCCAGTACAATCAGGAGGGTCTGAACAGACGAGGATGAAAATTATAGGGTCAATAAAAAACAGTCTATATAACTGTGGGCACAGAAGTATGGACGTTCATCAGTAACCAACAACCGACTGATTTATACTTTGAGTTTATGAAAAATATGTTAACACCGGTAGAAAGGCCGTCAGGTGAGGACTGAGGTCCAGGCTCGTTAATGAGGGTTGAATATTGTGACTATGCACTGAACCTGTACACAGTTCCCCCTCATGTGCATCTTAGTGACTGATCAGTGGTAATTATTAGTGGTGGGGGATTTTTTTTTTTATTTTTTATACCTTATTTACAATTTTTGCAATATTTAATTATATATGGCTGGCAAAGCATGACGAGGAGAGTTTCAGAGTTTAAAAGATACCTGAGCATTCCAGGCTCTGGTGTGTCTGCTGAGAGGGGGTTCTCCACTGCAGGAGATATAGTAACAGCCCAGAGGAGCACTTTAACATCTGGGCATGTTGAAGTGAGTTGAGCAGTCTTATTTTTCTCATTTTTTGTAATGCCTTTGAATTATATGGGGGACATGAATCGCAATAATATTGAATCGTGGCCCGAGTATCGCTGCTATCGGATCGTCACATTTTTGCCAATTCCCACCCCTAGTTATTATCAGAGGCCACATTTGTTTACATTCAAAATGTTGTCCCATGCACAGCTTCCCCTCACTCACACATCCACAGGGACCCTCAGCAGCAGCGGTAGCACCGCTCCCTCGTCGTGCTGCTCCATCAGCCGAGGCTCCAGCAGATCCATGATGGTCAGAGCGATACGGAACACCGCGGACAGGCCTGAGGACGGAGAGCGGCAGTTCCACACATCACTGCTATCACAGACATTATCACTGTGCTGGGCGGCGATAAGACGGAGATAAGACACATGAAGTCTGTTAAATATCAACTCATTTAACTAGTGTGCTTGTAGTTGTGTGTACGTGTGTGTACGTGCGAGTCGTGTGTTAATACCGTGCAGTATGATGAGGTCCCAGGCAGCGAGGACAGAATCCCAGCAGGGCAGCGCGGTGAAGAGCGTGAGGAACCATGGCATCACGAAGTGGACTGATGAGACTCCCACCGACTCCTGCAGGGAGGTGAGGGAAACGAGGAGGGGAGATTTTAACACAATCAAACAAACTTTTCAATACTTGTTGCTCTGCCAATTTCTGTCAGTCTCCTTCACTGACCCCCTAGAAGAACTGACAAGAGCACAGCCCCAGAGGAAGAGGCACAATGGATCCATGTGATCCGTCCGTATGGAAACTAAAGCCTCAGAGCGAGTTCACACGAGTTCTTAATGTGACACACACACTAAATTTGGTCTAAAATCAGGTTTACATTTAAAATAATGATGGTGTGTAATAGTCACTACTTTCAACAGTAGTAGAAACAGTAACACTTAATCATACATCTGTTTTTATATGGTCCATGTCCCATCTCCTAACTTGGAGAAGGCAAGGATTTCAGCCTATAGTGAACCCAGCTCCCAGTCCAGATGCTGGGTTCACTTTTGGAAGCTGTCCTGTTGTCTTTATTAAAGGTCTATGGTTTGAACCTGAAGGCTTGTGTGGAGTTTACATGATCTTAGTGTGTCTGTTTGTGTTCTCTCTCGCTACTCAGGCTTCCTCCCACAGTGCGAACACGTGGCGTCTCAGTAAACGTGCGGGTGATCGGTTGTTTCTCGATACGTCCGCCCTGTGACAGACTGGTGAACCCGTCCAGCCCCGGGTCAGACTGGCTCCAGCTCCCACTCGACTCTAAGGATAAGCTGTACGGCTGGTGGAATGGAAGGACTCAACATGCACTCAGATCTGGAGGGTGGAGCAGAACCCTGTTTACAGCTCGCCTGCCGTCACTGTGCTGGACAGCTCCATTACAAAGGAAACGCTGACCTCTGATCTCTAATAGGATTTCTGTAAGAGGGGGAAATTATTGTGCCGACAACAAGGCTCCGTGGCGTGCGTGTGTGTGTCTGTGTGTGTGTGTGTGTGTTGATGTTTAGGCTCCAGAAGAGGCAGCTTTCCTCCCAGACCTGCTGAGTCAACGTGAAGTACAACAAACCCTTCAAAGACACTTAAGCAGCATTACCCGAGGCCTTGACTGCATCAGTGTGTGAGAGTTTGAACTGTGGAGAACAAGGTTGTGAGGGCGTCACAAGCAGAGGAAGACGCGTAGTTTACAACAAGACGTTTAGAGAATAGAGGACTAAGACTCTACAGCAGCTCGTAAAACAAACACCATGATATCACCAAAGTTATTAAAATTCATCCTGTGGTTGATATCAAATCTGCACCAATATATTTCAGTCTGGACAAGAAAACCTGACAACACCAGAAAACAGTCAAGCTATTCTTTCTTATAAGTTTGAGAAATCCTTTGCAGCTCAGTTATGTTTCATCAGCCCTTCACTCTTTGCTTCAGTTATTTATGTCTCATGCTGAACACACATTTCAATAGGACACGACAGAATTATGAGATCTAATAAAAAAACATTTAATTGTTTCTAATAAAATTTACAGTTTTTGTTGGGAGAAGCTGGCAAAACAAATATCCAGTATCATGATATTTGCTTTTGTGGATATAAATTTAGTTTTGACAGCTTCACTTTTGGTGAAAGGTTGTTGTGTGTCTGCAGTGAGACTCAGTTCATGCAGTCAGTAGCTGCACAGTTGTTAAACCTCAGCAGGGACAGAGGAGGGAAGCTTCACAGCTGAAGGCTTGTGGTCGACAGAACAACCAGTGACTCTGCTGCTGGAGCCCGGAGCCGACACAGTGAATGACAGGAGGCCCCGCTGATGACAGATACATTACAGTGGCCCCTCCTGTGCAGATGAACTACTCATCACTTGGCCATAGGGCCTCAAACACAAATACACACACTTTCTTAACAAAGACATTTTCCTGCTGTATTCTCACTCTGACATTTTCTGCACATATCACTAAAAGGCCTGGCAGGAAAAGTTCTGGTCCTGAGCAACGGCCTCTGTCTCTGCACATGTCGATGATAAAAGAGAAGGAAAGTGGAAATCTGAGCTGAACAGAACCTCGAGAGGAACTCACCAGGTGCTGAGAGAGCTTCGGCTTCCTGTGCCTCAGGAACTGGTCGAACACCTTCACCTGGTGTTGGACCCTGAAGAGAAACAAGAGCATCGTTGAGCTGGGACCATTGAAATGTACAATTGACAAATGATTATGAATAAAGGCCACCAGGATATGGGCTCTGCATCATATCTGATATCTTGTTAAAGTCCATCACATACAGGAGAGAAATGCAGTTAACAGATTAGCTCACAGTGTTACAGCCTATTGCACTTGGGGTAGAGTTCTTTTATCAATAAGGTCTAATCATGTGTATTAGACCAAGCCTTACATCATAACCGCTTTTTAACAAATCTTTATATAAAGGTTGTTGCTAGATGTCACTCAGCTTTTTCTCTGGACTAGTCTCAACAAATATTTAATCAGTAATTTCCCTTTTCCTGTTTTGACCCAAAAAATAATATTTATTCGTGCCATGAAGTCTCTGCTGCCTGTGCAAGGTCATCATCATGACACAGCACCTTTATAAAACTCTAATAACCAAATGTCCCCTTCCTTGATTCTCCTTCATTAACTGTTGTGATTTAAACGTTCGTACAAAGTCTTTCTTACATCTCCCACATTAACAGTTTATAGATATGATTGCATTGTTATATCCAGTCACACACTCTTACTTGGAGAGGCTGAGGTCAAAGAGTTCAGCCAGATATTTAGGTTTATCCATTAAGGCTGTCAGAGCCCAGAACGCCTCCTCCTCTCCCAACTGCATCAGCAGAACAGCAGCTATGTAGGACATGCCTGTAAAACACACACACACACACTTGATGTCCATTCATTGTGGACGCCCTAACCCTTCCCTATAACCAGGACCCAAGAGAAGACGTATGGCCTCATTAGGACCAGGTTTTGTTCGCCTTGAGGACGACTGGTTCTCATAAGGTCAGCGTTTCTATCAGAATTCCCAGGAGAAAACCCAAAAAACAAATGTTGTCTACACATATACACACAATTTTTCCATACAGGATGATTTATACACCGTATTAAAAAAGTGTACGTTACAGGACCTAACATTCATCAAAGGTCTGAGACATTGGGGTTCAGTTGAGAGGCACCAGCAGGTGAAACTGCTGAGCAGGATGTGTAACCTCAGTGAGCTCTGTAGAGTAAACTATGAATATCTGCCCTCCTCTACTTCAGTGTCTCTGCCCTAAATTAATAAACTGGGCACAAGGCAGCGCTCCGTGTAAGGCAGAGATTTACTGCTGCAGACTGTAGAATATTAATGGGATACATAAGTTAAGAAGAGAAGGGAAGTTTCAGTAGAAAAGATTTTCCACTCGGTGGTTTACCACAGACAAACAAAAACATAAATAAAAAGTCACAAAATATGAAAAGTCTGTTTGAATCTGATGCATCTGGAGATTTATACATACTCATACTTGCACTTTATTGTAGAAGGACTTCTGAAATGATGAGAAAATCTTACCAGATTATAGTATCGTTGATTCTTTCAAATTTCCAATGTCAAACATCAAATAAATGCAGATATTCCAGATCAAGAAGAAACTCTCAGTATTTTCTCACATGTTTACTTGTGTTTATGTTGATATTGTTGAAGGAGCCAGGTTTTATTTTGCAACATAAAGAAGGAAGGTTCCTGAGGCCCTTAATATTAATAATCCTCTGCCTCCATCAAGTGGTCACATCGTGTACTGCAGCTATCTGGAGCAAATCACTAGCATGACGTCATCCTAAGGATGACACCAACTACATTTATGAGTCTAGTTCAGCATTTATTTATTTTAACTGGTTTAAATGATCTTAAGGAGGAATCAGATGTACTGGGCCACACTGGACCAGTGGTGTGTGAGTCAGTTACCTTGGCTGTACCCGACCTGTGGGTTGTATTTCCCGTAGGCGATGAGGACCCTGAAGAGCTTGGCCTGACCCTCGATGGCCTCGGGACTCTCCCCCATCAGAGAGCGGTGGGTTGGGAAGGAGCGCTCTGTGAATACACGTCAACTTAATAATAAATATAAGTGCTCTGTAGCTTCCCCCCTTCAACAAAAGATCTAAATTCTATCTCTATTAATAATGTTAAACAAACAGAAACCAGGTTTTTTTTAAATGGAAGGTGTTTAAACTCACGCAGGTCCAAGGCGATCTGTCGAAACAACGTGATGTCGTCCACAGAGTAGCCCGGCTCAGGGCAGTTGGGCGACAGCCGGGGGTTCAAGTCCAGATCGTTCTGCGTGTCGCTGAGGGTTGTTATGGCCGACAGGATGCCGTACTCACTCACACCTAAGTCCACCAGGGGGCCCCGCACCTCTAACAAGCACTTCTGTAGGTGAGAGAGGATTTCATGGTTATGAACTAATCAGGATTCACAAGCTGCTAGAAAGAGAAAAACAACTGCTCACAATCACATTCACACATATTGACAAATCTACAATTAACTTAACCCACAATCTGCAAGTTTTTGGACTGTGGGGGGAAACTGGAGCACACAGCGAAATCCCACTGGGCCATATGGTGGGAGTTACATCATGATGTCATTATGAAGTCCAGAAAATGACATCACATAGACAGAGTGTAGTCATGCCTCATGCATTAAAGTTGGCAGCCAATGGGATTAGAGCCATGATTTACAGCTTACTCAGATAATTGATCATTCATCATCGGATGGTTAAAATGATGTCATGATCATGTGACTATGAAAAGATATTAGTGGAGGCATGAGTTCTACGGAGTGTGATTCTGGTTAGTAATTTAATTGTGGAAATCACTGCCTCAACAAAAGTACAAACACAGGAGAATAACATTTAAGCCGAGTCCCATCTTGTGAGTCACCTGGTAGTTGAAGTCGCTGCTCTCCCTCAGAGCGTCCGTGCTGAGCAGACACCTCCACACTCGACCTCTCAGAGTCGGAGGGACGCCCATTCTGATGAATCGCTCCATCTGACCGCACAACAAGAAGACACGTGTTTTAAAAAGCAGCTGCTGATGCAGAGTGAAACATCACAGTCAACATCTTCTGTAGTTTATTGGAGTCTGACCTGGCTCCTGCAGATGAAGCTGGATCCGTTCCAGTAGCTGAGCAGCTCACACAGCTCCTTCACCCTCTGTGAGCTCAGCGGGGGGTAACTGACAGAAACAACACAACATGGTGAGACCGGACTGATTCATCACAACATAAGAATCATCCGGTTCAGAGAAGAGTGATGAGCAGAGACTGCAGCCGCTAGGAGCTGCTGATGTAATAATTCACAATAATTGATAATGAAAAGTGAAACTGTTGATTCTTTTCCTAATATCCAGTATTAAAAACCTAGAATTACACCTGCCAGCACTATTTATTACAACATAATCATTTGTGTTACTGATAGGTCTGAAAGATAAAAGATTCATATCAGTCAATATCAAGGATTATCACCATAAATGTCACATTTCTATAATTGTTTTTATTTAAAGACAGAGCTCTGCTCCTGAGTGATGGTTATATAAAATAGAATAAAAACAATAATAATGATAAATCAAATATTTAAAAAAAAATCGAATTTACATCAACCATACCGAGATCAAGTGTTTGCGTGTTAGTTTGTAGGTTGAGGACAATTTAGTAATAATTCATTTAGATTGTTTGAGATTGAATAAAGATTTATTTAATAACAAATCAGAATATAGTGACACCAATAATGATAAAAATACAGATGATAAGAGCGATAAACATAACATGATACAACAACTTGTATAGAGATGTGTCTTAGGAAGTGAGATAAAACTGGTAATTAAATATAATATAGATATAGAATGAGCTACATGAGAAACCACGTCGTCACAACAAAGACACAACACAGTGTTAACACAAGTCCAAGCCAACATCCTCTTGATTAGCAGCTGGTTAGCAGCAGGTTAGAGCTGGTTAGCAGCAGGTTAGCAGCAGGTTAGCAGCTAGTTAGCTGGTTAGCAGCAGGTTAGCAGCAGGTTAGCAGCAGGTTAGCAGCAGGTTAGCAGCTGGTTAGCAGCATGTTAGTTGCTGGTTAGCTCCCCCCCCAGGAGTTGCTCTGCCCCGCACCTGTACTCGTGACACCGGTGATGGACCTTCTGCTCCTTCCTCCTCGTCAGGTTGAAGCCGAACTCGTCGAAGCGCAGGTCCTGGTCGCTGCGCCTCCTGCTGCTGGAGCTCCTCCTGAGGACGGAGCTCCTCCTGCTGCTTCTCCTCCTCATGTTTCAGACCCTGAACTTTTCTCCTCACACTTTGCTTCACTTTTGAATTCTCTGATTTCTGTGTATGCACAACGCCCGCCCCCGTCCTGACTCCCATTGGGTTAGCTGGTGCGTACGAAGCACGGTGATTGGTTGAGCCTACACTGGACTGTCGCAGTAGACCAATCAGAGGAGGGCAGAGGCTGGGGCCTGTCGCAGCAGCTGTTCCGCTTAACGGTCATATTAGACACGCCTCTTTCACTACGTCATCATTAACGGTAGTAGTGAATCAGAGCGCAGAGGATTTCATATGTCCATCAAACATGATATTATATATGTTTATCTTTAAATAATACCTGATAATGATTTTCAATACCAAATATACAAATACAATTATTATACTATTATATCCATGATGTCTTAATATATATATATATAGATTAAGTATTATTTAAGGTCTGGATTATCATATAGTACATGATCATCCTTAAAGAATATTTAATGGTAACATATTGTCATAAATACACAAATATTGTTTTATACATGAGGTCTGTCTATGAATATAAAGCAAAACAATTATTTACAGCATTTAAATAGTTCCAATAAGGTTGTGATTATAGGGGCAGCAGCATCATTTAAAAAAGAAAGAATATTATACATAATATTTAATAACTATTATAAATGTAGGTCTATGATCTCTTAATCATAACATTGTCTTAAGAGTATAGATGGATAGATAGATAGATAGATAGATAGATAGATAGATAGATAGATAGATAGATAGGTAGACGGATGGATAGATAGATAGATAGATAGATAGATGGACAGATAGACAGATAGACAGATAGATAGATAGATAGATAGATAGATAGATAAATAGATAGATAGATAGATAGATAGATAGATAGATAGATAGATAGATAGATAGATAGATAGATTAAATCATAAACTATAAACCACATGTGACAGCACACATTTTCAATCCTTCTTTTGCGTCAACTCAATAAAAAAAAAAACAATATTTTAGTGCACTTTATTATGGTGATACAAAGTATAAAGTCTCTGTATAAAATGCAGTTGCTTGGACACTATGGTTAACAGTGATGAAGGCAGCGTCCATTGCCAGCAAAGGATCACTAAACTGAAAACAGCAGGTTATAAACTCACAGGTAAATTTGTCTTTTTCTAGACGGAAGCTTTGCTCCTGAGTGCAGTGACAAGTCAGGTGTTTGGTTCTGTGCTCATTCGGCAGCGACCTGGTGGTTCCTGCGTGTCTCCACTCTGTAGATGGTCTGGTAGCCGTCGTCCCAGGCGTACAGCTGCTTGTCCCCGGGGTGGTAGTGGATGCTGCTGTGGCTGGTGTAGCGCTTTGGGAAGAACAACACCGGACTCTCATTGCTGAGGACACGTGGCAGAGAGGAGAGGATTGGTGAAGGGGAAGAGTGTTCAGAAGGGGAAGCGATCACATGTTTTAGAAATCTATTGCTAAAGGGGTTAGGGTTGATCCTCAGTCAGACTCAGCTGTCAATCATGACGTTTCATCCCAGTTATAAAGCATCAATTAACTCATTAACTCAAAAGTAACATTAACATTTCAACGTATATCATCGACCTAAAAGAACAGAAACCATCTTTGAGAAAGTGTAGTTTGGTTCAAGTCCCATTTGCTACCATGGAGGAGACGGCTATATTCTGAAGCCAGCCACCAGGGGGCAATAGAGATCTCGTCCATCTTTAGTCGGTGGTGTAAACCAACCTGTGGATGGTGTCGTGGATGTCGTAGAGACACTGGATGGTGGAGCGTCCTCCGTAGCGCGTGTTGTAGACGACGTACAGCGTCCCACATATCAGGAAGGCTCCTTCAGCATCGTGGCTTCTACACTGTGTGTCCCACGTGTACTCAACTGCTAAACTCACTGTGGAATTAAAGTTTATTATAGATCAGATTAGTTATATACGTATGTAGACCTGTAGGGGGGGTGGTTTCTACCTTTATCCAGTTTGGTAATGACCAGGTTTCCTCCGTACTCAGGGTCAGCGTGGATGACCCACAGGCCGAGTTCATCCACAGCCAGGTCCAGGTACGTGTCGGGGTTCAGACTGTAGACTGGGAGTCGACCTGCTCCTGGGAGGAGAGTGTTGTCCACCACTGTGCTGTTCGACAGGTCCACCTTCATGTGGAGGGAAACAATGGAAATAAACCAATCAAAAAATACTTCAATCACAGTTATGTTCAATATCTTTGTCGCAACAGAAGAGCAAGAGTGCAAACAAGACAGTGGTATTTCACTTTGGGAACTTTCACATCTAATCAAATATACTTTATTGTCCTACAGGGAAATGAGTCTGGTGCCAAAGTGCTACAGCAGCTGCAGAAGAGAACATCGTACAGGAAACAACAACAACAACAAACAACCGTACATGAGGACATATCACTCAAGACCCAGAAGAATAGTGCAGAAGTGAGTTGAATATTGGACCTGCCCAAAAAACACTTAAAATGATAAAACACTAAAGATTTTAGCAAGATAAACATGATGAAAAACAGAAACTGGCTTTAAAACCAAAAACCAATATGTGAAATGCGTGAGACAAACATCCACCTTTGCACATTGCAATCTGACACTGTCCACTGTCTAGCATCTTGCATTTCACTTTTTACTTCACTTTTTATATCTTTTATCTATTATACTTTTTTAATTAGATATGTTTATGTCTAAATAAATGTAACTTTGTATACATATTAGAAAAAGGGAGTAAATAAGAAGTAAAAAGTGAGTAAATATATATTGTTTCTTTTTATTGCTTTTCTTATGTGTGTTGTATTTATTGTGTTTTATGTTTTTATGTTTCTATGTTCATTGTATGCACCAATAACCAGAGCAAATTCCTTTTAGGTGTAAACCTACTTGGCAATAAATACTTTCTGATTCTGATTGTTTATGTTTTAGTTCAAAATAACAGTTGAAAGGTGAAAAGAGCCTCAGAGAAGAGGTGGTTTGGTGCGTTTGTGTTGATGCTGGATGTTTGCACTCTTCACCTCCAGTGATGTAACGGTCTCTAAATGCTGCAGTGAGAGACTGAGTGGGTGCGGCGCCATTCAACAAGTAAAAGCTGTGCAGAGTTTTCTTCTCTACTGCATTTAATTAAATTATATATTTTTTGAAAACAAACAATTTCCAATTATACTTTCTGGAGCAGTTGCATGTGCTCCCTCGAGGAGAGTGAGCTCAGCTTACTGGAACACAACTGTTGCTTTTGGCATCATCAGCTTTCTGACCTCAACCAACACGGAGCAGCGAAGGAAACGGTTCTAAACTCAACTCCCTCAGTGAGTCAGAAGCTTGAAGCGATGTGAGGTCAGGGGTCAAAGCAAGGCAAATCGTCTCTGAGGACTGAAATCAGCATCGTCATGAACGTCTCCCTGAAGCTGGTGCCCGGGACGTGAACCCTCGGCCTGATGGTTAAATACCAGTTTATAGAAAACACAGCACAGACTCAGACTCCTTGTTCCCTCACCTTCAGAATCTGGTTGGGTGTATCTGCCTTGTGGAAGTAGAGGAATCCGTTGTAGACCACGTGGCCCGTGCCCTGCCAGTGGGAGGGCAGCTTCACCACCTTGGCCGAGGAGGAGGTGGTTCTCTCACTGAAGCTCTGCAGGGAAACGTACTCCAGCAGCGTGTCGTTACGGACTCCACTGAGCAGGTAGACCTGGAGGATTCACACGTGGGACCAGCTGAGTGAGACCTGTGTCCTGTCAATTCAATGCACTGGAACTTTAAAGTACTGTTATGTGAATAGTGACCACCAGGGGGCAGCGGAGCAAACTATAAGCCGACTTTCATGAGGCTAACATGCTAATTTACAGCTATCAAATAAAAAATACATCAAACATGGAGCAAAATGTGTGTTTTTGGAACAGACGAACATTTTTGCAGTAACACAACTACCCGACAACTGCCGCAAGATAACTCACGACAAAAGTTGTTAAGAGAAGAAGTTCGTGATCATCTGTCTCACACTCAGCATAAACACACTTCTCTGCCTGGAGAGAGCAGCAGCTGCTGACTGTAAACATCACACATCAGAACTTCATCTTCACGGAGAAGACCAGACCTTAGCAGATTGTCCTGACGGGTCCTTGAACCAGGAGCCGTGCGTGTCTCCTGCCTTCTTCACGATCTTCAGGGACTTGATCTGAGTCAGAGCCGTGCTGCAGTCTGGACACAGTGCAGAGGAGAAGAAGAGCAGATGGTTTCACTGAACTGTACAAAACCCTGTTTATCTTATTCTAAACCTCTGCCAGGGAAGTTGTGTTTCCATCTGTGTTTTTGCTATTTTGGAAAGATACTACTGAGAATACTGAACGTATTTCCATGAAACTTGGTGAAAGAATAGAACAAAGAACAAGAGAGAACCCACTGAAGCTCGGGGAGGATCTCATTCTTTAACCCTCTGATGTTGTTACTGGTGTATGTATGAGGTCATCAACTGACTGTGCAAGGAAACACCCACAAGAACTACTCTGGGTAATTGGAACACGTCCACCTTCTCAGAGAGGGATTCCTGGATCTTTATGATTTTTTAAGGACCGTTATTCATGAGTGAAATTTGGTGCAGCTTGATTGGATTTAAGAAGTTAAGGAGGAATGAACTCCACTGAGCAACATCTTGACTTGGATTCTGCCCGTTCACGTTTCTCCTCTTTCATTCTCCTCTGCTTCTGAAGCCTTGACAGAGATGCTATAATCATAATCAGTCCACCCACTCAGCCTGCTTCCTCCCTTCCTCCCTTCCTCCCTTCCTCCCTTCCTCCCTTCCTCCCTTCCTCCCTTCCTCCCTTCCTACCGTTCTCCACTATGATCTTTGCTTTCTTCTTCAGCTGGTCCAGCTCTGCAGCTTTTATCTGTTGCTCCAGCAGCGCCTCCTCCATCTCGATGTCGCTCTGCGTGGGCATCTTGTTTTCCAGATACTCCAGCTCTCTCTCCATCCGGTCCACACGCACCGACACGCCGTCCACCTGAGTCCTCACCTCGGACCTGCGGAGGGAAACACCATTTCACTTCATGGACGTTTACTGTGGTTCTTTCATTTTATCGCATACTGACAATTAATTTCTTATTTGTTAAAAGTGTAAAGGTGGTATTTTAAATGTACCTCAGTGCACTGAGGGAGGAGAGATAGGCCCTGACCTCAGAGGACAGGTCGTAGGTCTTCTGGGTGACGCTGGACGTGCTCTGCTCACATTGACTCAGACGCTCCTGATTTCATCAACACAGAAAACAGAAATCATTGATAATATAACTTTTTGCAAAATAAAACAACAAGTTCTCCCTCTTTTTTTTTCAGAATCAGAAGATATTTATTGCCAAGTAGGTTTACAACTACCAGGAATTTCCTCTGGTTATTGGTGCAAACAATGAACATAGAAACATAAAAACACAATAAATACAACACACATAAGAAAAGCAATGTGCTTAACATTGCAAATCATTTTATATTAATGTAACTATGACGTCTCAGTCGTCCTGATATTTGACGTCGTGTGGAAGTGGAACAGCTGCAGTGGGGGGTGTAAAAAAACTTTTCACTTATCTGTACTTAACCAAAGTACAATTATTTTCAGGCACATTCCAATAGATTTGAATAACCCTAACCCTAACCCACAATGATGCAATTAAACTGTTGCATTAAGTAAAGAACATACTGAAGGTATAAATAAAAAGTTAACTTACTGCTTTTACTCAAGTACATTTTACTCTCTTTATTTGTACTTTTACTCTAAAAGTTAAAAAGTGAGACTCCTCCCTCCAGCACATGCTCACCTCCATCTGAGCCAGCCTCCTCTCCAGGTACTGGATGATGAAGGCGTCCTGGGGCGAACCCTGACTCTGGACCGAGCCCAGTGTCAGACACAGAGAGAGGAGGACGGGGACCAGTCGGCCTGACATGATGAACATGAAGATGATATGAAGATGAACTCTGCACTCTGTCTGTTCTGTCAGTGATAACGAGACTCCGGCTCTCCTGCAGCGTCCAACCCACTCAAACCGTCCTCAAACAGGGACATGAATCCATTTGTCCACCTTGTGCTGATGAAAGACGATCCTGTAACTTGTCCTCCTCGTGTTTTACTCCAGTTCCAGTCGCAGCTCCACAACTTCCTGACTCGTTTCTCTGGTCGCTCGCTGCTCCACTGGCTTTTTGGATCCAAGTGAGCCTCACCCACAATGCCTCCCAGTTCCCCTCCCAGTCCCTCCCAGCCCCTCTCTCTCTCTCTCCCTCTCCCACGCTCTCAGTCTCTCTGGATGTCACTCGCCCACCCTTCCCTCCGTGCATCTGAGGTATGAGAGGGAAAACCAATAGATGGGAGGGGGAGAGAGAGAGAGAGAGAGAGCCAGAAACAACCAAGACAGTTCAGACTGGTTCATCCAGCACTTTTATTCTGTAATGGTCTCCAGATGCTGCACTGACACGTCCTCACTTCTCTCACAGAGAAGAAACTGTTCAATAATAATAGAAGAAGTTGTCATGAAGTTAATCAGATCGAGCCAACCACCTATGAAAAGTTCAGATTATGAGTTAAATAAGAAAGTTGTTATATTACGTTCCCCTTTCATTTTAAAAATAAAATAAAATTTCCTTTCACAAGTAACTCAACAAATACATTTCACATTAATCAATAGACATCTTCATAACATAAATATAATTCAATGAGTTTATTCTGTTTCATTATGTTGTTCTTCACAAATCTTCTTGAATTGAATAATATTTTAGGAATATTTAAAACGATTGTCGAGGCTTGTGAACTTATACTTAAATTATGTGAACTTTTATGATCCTTTTCATTTGATATTAACATAAACAGCTTCTGTAGGTTTTCAGAGGATTAAGTCATCAACAGAAATGATATTGAAGAAGTAATATTTTTAATGTTGAGACGAAACGATCTGTGTTTGTTTCTCTGTTAACAAGTTAGTATCGTCTCCTCTGTTTCCATCGTGTTATTCACGTGTGGACGTTCTTCTCAGTGAAGCTCCGTCTGATCCACGGCTGCGTTTAAAGCCCACGACCAGATGTTGTCTGTCATAACAAAGCAGAGGCAACAGGCTCAACAGCAAACCACACATTACCCATAATGCCAGTGGTGAGGCTTGGACAGGAATCAGTCAGAATATTTGAACCACCCTGGATCAGCCGGTCGGTTCAGACTCTGTGTGAAACGTCCGGACACCTAACCTGCATTTTTCAGTCTGAAGACACAGTAACTGTCACTTTGGGAGGTTGTGATGATATTGGATGATAACATGTCTGTTGTGTTGTTGTCTAGACTCGTGTGTGAATAAATGACCGGGCTGTGCTGTGTGATTGACTCACAATAAATCCTCTGATCTTCCTGGTGGACTCTGTGTGTAGAGTCAATGTGGTGAAGGGGTTTTGTTTGTATGATTCTCTTGTAAATAGTTGTGTGTGCTCTTTTATTTTTCCGTTGTGCTTCCTGTTATTGTGTTTTGTGATTCTCTATTTGTTGTTGTTTGGCCCTCATCTCCTGTATCGTGAATCATGAAAGTGACGAATAAAGCTGGATTTGAATCTTTTCCTTGGAAGCTCTTTGTTTATCAAGATGTAAATATGAAACTACTTTTTCTGTTCATTGCACGGATCTTGTTGTTGTTGTTGTTGTAATGTGTAAATGTGTATATTGTCTTTGTGTTGTTTGTGAATCTATCCTCATAGGACAATAAAGCTCTAACTTTTTTGCCTATATTAGTGAACTTTTATATTAAAACACTGTATGAAGAGAAAAGCGCATTAGATTATACATGATAATAATATCTTTATATACGTTTCTCAAAACAAGGCTACAAAGTGCTTCACATATAAGCAACACAGATGACAAAGTAAAAATACATACATAAAAACTAGAATTAGCTAGAATCTGGGAATGTGAGGCAGTGAAAGTTTGTGTTATATATTATAAATTATGTCAGAGAACTTACCCACAGACTTTTCAGGCCTCCGCTGTTACACCAGGTTGCTACCAGGAGGTGGCGTCATATCACAGTAAGCATTCTACAACATGACATATAGACAGGCTTACAGTAACCCCCCCCCCCCCCCCCCCCCCACACACACACCTCTTTACCGGTGTTCCATAATTACAGCCTCCGGATGAATCCTCCGTGTGGAGCAGAGGTGATAATTATAAAGCAGCAGAGAAGGAGCTCAGTTCAGGAGCTGCTGCAGGTTAGAACAATTATATGAATTTATATTTATCACTTCAAAATAAAACAATGTCTCAGTGTGATGACAGATCACAGGTTTGATGCCGAATGTCGAGCGTGTGGCTCAAATCGATTTCTGTTATCTTTCTTTTATTTAGGTTTCTGTTAATCTCTTCATTTGTCATCACGTCATAATCACAATTGTTTTATCTGCTGTCTTTTTTATTATTGTTTATATTTGTCCTCTTCGTGAGGCAATGTAACGTGTGTTTTGAAAGGAGTCATATAAATAAAACTATTATTATTATTTTGTTAAAACTCTGCTCTACATCACACCAGGAGGAAACGTACGCAGCAGTAAAAGCAATTTTATGAGTAATCATTTCACTGAATATAAACATTTGATTTTCAGCTTCAGGTCGAGAAAATTGAACCGATTCAGTCACATAATGAAAATCTGTCCTCTGCACAACATGTTCCACTTCACAGAAGAAAAGGAGCACGTGTCCCTGTGAGAGGACGAATGGTTCCAGGGTCACGCTCATTACAAAACACGACGACAAAAATAAAATAATATTCTGCATGAGAGGACTTTGAACTGTGTTTTGTGTTGCAATGAAAAACCTTTGTTTCAGGGAGAGGGTGCAGGATAATACCTGGGAGAGGTTTGGGATTTTACCTTGTTTCAGATGGTTGGATTGTTCTTAAGCACCTATCTCAAACATGTGGGTACACAAGCACACACACACTCACACCAACACTAACAGACACACACACACAACGAGATGTCACCTAATAAAAGATTCATTACATTGTGCGGAGACCTATAAAATATCCATAGTGTCTCAGCAAGACATCGAAGTGGGTTCACAGGACTGACAGGGGTAATCCCCAGAGGCTTTGTGCGTCTGTGTGTGTGTGTGTTTGTGACGGATTTTAATTGACGTATTATGATTCGACAGATGTGTGTTTGTGTATCCTTGGGTGCAGGAACATTTTCCATCTATGTGCACTTGTGTATATATTTATCTGTAATGACGAGGCCGAGCTTTTACATGTGTTTGCTTCATGTCTGTATGTGATGGTGTGTGAACCACAGGTATGACATGTTGTGTGTGACTGCTCTAGTGCACTGTGTGTATGTGTGTGTGTCCGTGTTTGTGTGTGTGTGGTACCAGCTTCCTGCCTCCCTCTGTCTCTTGACCTTTCTTTCCTCCGTCTGTCTGTGCGTTTGTCGGATGATGAGGTTTTAATGGAGCCGGTGGAAACAGGTTCTGAGGACGACTCTGTTCAGACTGAACCAAGAGACGCTTCTAGAATCAAGTGTTCGATCAGGTGAATACTTTCAACTTGGTTTTTAAAATAAATATTATTTAAAAGGTGGATGACTGCAATTCTCTCTCTCTCTCTCTGGGTCGTCCTCGACTTCCCATGGTTCCACTCTTAAAAGTTCCAGCAGCAGGACGCCCCCTGCAGGTGC
Organism: Platichthys flesus; assembly: GCF_949316205.1. Lineage (NCBI taxonomy): Eukaryota > Metazoa > Chordata > Actinopteri > Pleuronectiformes > Pleuronectidae > Platichthys > Platichthys flesus. The sequence continues at coordinate 2,457,157 of NC_084950.1, forward strand.
AGCGAGTCAAGTTGAATGTCACGTTGATTCCAGTAGAAGAACTAATTAGGTTTAATTCATTTTTTGATTACACGGCAGAGTTTCTATTGCCAGGAACTCTTCAACCCTTTTATGTTTCTTTTATTTCAAAGCAAATTATTCTCCTCTGCGTTTTAACACGTGAGGATGTTTATCATACGAGTCGTAGTTAAATTAACAAATAAAAACCTTGTGAGGAAGTGGAGCAAACATAATGAGGCTGCAACTGGGTTAATCCCACAAAGAGAAAACCTTTCTGAGCCACTTGGTTCAGGAGAATCTCATCTGCTGTCGTCACGTGAGGTTTAAAAAGCAAAGCGTTGTTTATAGACTGTTTATGTTCTCGTCTAAAGGGAATTCATCCTTTACTGAAACTGCAAACAAAAGTTATCTTAGACATAAAACCTTCAAACTAAAAATGTGATGTAATTGACAAATCATGTAAAATAAATAATGAAATGAACTCTCAGAAAAAGTGTTAATGTTCTTCTACTCTCTGTTGTTGTACACAGAAAGTCTTTTGCAACCTTGTAGAATTTATTAAACAGAAGTAATTTAAATGACCTCAGTCCAAGCTATTGTCAGTTTGAAGATGTTTTTTTTTTTACATAATTATTATGTTTTAGTGCAGTGGTTCTCAACCTTTTTTCAGTGACGTACCCCCTTCGAAGAAAAAATTCTGCCGAGTACCCCCTAACCAGCGCAAAGCATTTTTGGTTAAAAGAAAGATGAAATGTGATTTATTAAGCCTTGTAACTAGACACATTCAAATTTAAAACTCCATCAATTTCCATAACATTGCTCATTTGTAGTGGTCTCTCTTGAACTATTTCGAAATAAAAATATATAAAAATAACTAAAGACTTTTATTATTATCTCAATATAAATAAAGATTTGTGCACCTCAAAATAATTATCAACTGAAAGTGACCTCTTTTGGGATCATAATAAAGATATGTTCTCAAACTGTACTCATAAACTTAATTATAGCTAAACTTCTTCCCAAAAAATAAATCATTAACTTAGTTTTAAATAAAAGATTAGCTCAAACATATTTTTTAAATATTTATCATCTTAAAATATCTTCTTTAAAGATCGAAAAGAATACTGACAGGTAGCTTGTTTCCGTTTGCTTCTTGGAGGCTTTTCGCATCGTGTCTTGAGATGACCTGAATTCAGAAAGTTTCCTCTTAAAAAACTCAGGTGGCTTACCAACATGACTTTCATATTTGCTCGCTTTAAGGTCATACAATTTCATTTCCGCTTTTGTATTACATGCTTTTATTTTGAAAGGGTACCGGTAGAGACGCAGACTTCTTGTTATGAATCATTAACTTCACAACGGAAAACTTTTACGTTTTAGCGCCCCTCCGAAGAGACACAAGCTCTCACGGTGTTGTTTAGGGAAGGCTCTCTGCTCTGGTTTCGCCTTCTTTGGTACTTGTCCCTCCGTGTTTCAGCAGCATTGCTGCTGCACTTCAACTCGACTCCATTGTTGAAGTTTTCAAGGCAGGTGATGACAGGTGGCGTGTGCCAGGTTGGGTCAAACCATCCGTATGGGGGAGACTCTTTTTTTTAGGATAATTAAATTGAAAAGCCTACTGAATATAAAATTTAGTTCATGAACTTACACTTAATTTTATTGAATATTTGTTAAATAACAATTTTTCAAAGATATTTGAATGGATGCTAATTTTAAATATATATAAAAAAAATCTCAAGTACCCCCTGGAGTACCTTCAAGTACCCCCAGGGGTACGCGTACCCCCATTTGAGAATCACTGTTTTAGTGCATCAATTTGCACATTTGCCTCAATTTGGCTTAAAACTCTAAATTAATCATACGTGTAAATGGTTGTTTCTCTGTTTATTGCTTCGTGATCAGCTGGGAGGGATGAATGGAGGGATGAATGAATGGATGAATTGATGGATGAATGGATGGATGGATGGATGAATTGATGGATGAATGGATGGATGGATGAATGGAAGGATGAATGAAGGGATGAATGAATTGATGGATGAATGGATGGATGGATGGATGGATGAATGAATGAATGGATGGATGGATGAATTGATGGATGAATGGATGGATGGATGGATGGATGGATGGATTGAGGAATGGATGAAAGCCAATCAACTAGAGGGCAGTCACGAGGAGGCCTTCATTAGAGCTAACTAGGAAATCCCCCCCCCCCACACACACACACACACCTGGAAGCAGTGACAGTGGAAGTTCTCAGGAATATTGTGACATCAGGTTCGTCTTTCCATCTGGTTACGATATCAAAATAAGAGCCTGTAAAGTTTTCTGGTCACAAGGGAGTTCCTATCACGTCCATACCTGTGAGTATCCTCTCTTTCACATGATCCCCTTCTCCAGCGCTGCCACTACACACCTCTTCACTCTCTCTCTCTCTCTCTCTCTCCATCCTTTGTTTCCTTCTCTTCAAGTGTGCGACGGTTCGGAGCACACCTGCAGTCGCCTGCTCCACAGAGACCAGGCTCTGAAAGCACAGGAGACATCAGACCTGCATTAGCACAGGAATATGTCAGAGGTTCATTAATATTAGAAAACATCTGCACGGTGCTGTGCGTCTGAAGCAGTGTCAGGTTTTATTTTTAAATTTCAGACAATGAATAAATAAGGAACGTTGGTTTTTTATCTGTGTTCTGTGGAGACGAGGCTGCGGAGGACAAAGCCTGTCTTCTGTGATGGGGACGATACCATGGAGATAAAGAGTGAGATGCACAGGTGACAGGTGAAGGAATGTAACGTTAACACACACACACAGACACACACAGACACACACAGACACACACACCGACACGGTAATGCTTGACCTTTGAAGCTGGAAAACACATAGTGAGGAACAGCTCGTCCTGCAGAGGGAAAGGTTTCCTCAGAGGTTTGACGTCTCTTTCTTTCCTCCTCACTTGACATGAATCCAAGCTCCAGGAATTCATTATTATCTTCCTTAATCCTCAAATAGACCAAAGCGCTTCTTGGAAAATGTAAATTCGGTCGTCATTACTCACAGACACAGTGAAAAGGTCACTAACTACTGTACTACTACACTGTTAAGTAGAAATATATAGATTTAGATATGGGGTTTGATTTAATTTAGGGTTAATTGGTGTCAGTTTTAAACCTGCGTGTTTGGAATGGGGCCTGATAACAGAAGTGTATTAATATTACTTATACGTATCACATGTCTAAACTTGCACACTGCACTTTCCTGTGCCGTTAACAACACACGTGCAAAGTGTGAAGTCGATAGGATGAACCGTTTCTTGAGAAAATGTTTTTCCACAAACAGATTTCTGGAATTCCTGGATTTCCACAGACTTTGGCAGATGTTGGTCTGTGGAGCAGATGTGCGTTGATGTCCACTGACCACAGTGTGAAGGCTGAGTCAGCAGCGTGTCAGTGTGTGTGTGTGTGTGTGCACGTTACAGAAGCTCTGTACGAGTGTGTGTGAGCGGGTGAGTGTGGCTCGTAGTGTGAAACTCGCTGTGAGTGCTCGTTAAGGAACTCTCCATATAAACCAACCCATTGAACATTTGGTTAATTGTTTTTCAGGAGCTTCTGAATCGTTAAGCTCCGAGTTGAACAGAACAGGAAACAACTGGTCATAACTTTAATGTTCCTGTGAAGGCAGCTTAGTGTTTCATTTACTTTTTATTGCAACAAATAACAAATTTAAACCAAATCTACTGAAAAAACACTTGAACAAACATCAGAAGGACAAAAACGACTTAAAATCACAGAAACCATCTTGTATAAAAAGTTTATTTAGTACTATTAAATACTGTGGCCAGCCACCAGGGGGCAAGCAAGATGATCTGGCTTCAATTTTGGAGAATTTTCATGTCGTCCATCTTTATTTACACTCTTATGAATATCAAGATCAAGATTTCATTAAGCAGTCGCTTCCAATGAAATGCTTGGGTCACAGGGTCTCTTATGGCAAAGCTCAGACTATTACAAGCAGACAACACAAATTTTAATAATATGAAATAGAATATAAAAATGTAAATAGAAATAAAATATACATATCGAATGTATACATATATACACATATATATATATATATACACCTGAAGAAAAAAAAAGAAAACAATAGTGCAAGTCTGTGCAAAATACAATAATGCAAATATGCTAAGGTGCAGAGATGGTGGAATTATGACGGATTGGAGTTTAAAAGTCTTATGGCCTGAGGGATCTTCAAGTATTTAAATTATATTCTGTTTTCCATACAGTCGAGCTACTTGAGCAAAGATCTATGTGAAATAGGATTTTATAGGTTAATTAATATAATGACTTCTGTATTCATGACGGCATGTTGCGCTCCAGCAGACCTTCACTGTGTGAGCATTATCTTAATTGGCTGCTACACACAGTCATGCACACACACACACCGGCAGCTCCTGCATGCACATCGCTCAGTGGGGGTCTGCTCCTGTATCCCAGCCATCACTTCACTCCCAGTAAAGTGCTGCTGCTGGTTCAACTCCGCCGTGGATACACAGGAAGCCACACCCTGCTAATGAGCCGTCGCTCTAATTCATTCAAGGACCAACAACCGCACAATCAGCAGGGGGGGGGGGGGTCGCTGAAGTGTGCCGAGCATCCCGGTCGCTGCCGAGCGTTTCACCGGGAGGACAGATGTTCAGATGTTCTCTCAGTGAAACCCTCGAAAGTAAAACTTATAAAATGTGATCTCTGCTCTCTCATTGCTCCAGAGGGGTTTGTCTTATTCTGAAAACTCATTATGAAAGAGCACATTCCCTCCGTGAGGGGAAAGTGAAGAACATGAGACAAAAGAACATTTAGAGCAATTGGGATTTCTTGAACTTTACTCTTTAATGTACTTTTATTCCAATAAAGGCTCTGATATGATATTTCTCACAGTGAAACAGCCTCTGAGACGTTCATCTTCTATTTGACTACGTGTCCTGCAGTTATCTGACATCACCTTCTATGAGTGAGTCACTAATGAGAGCTGTGACCTGGACGTGGAGACAACAGATCCTCTCCTGCTGCACTCTCCTCCATCGGGTTTGAGTGCAGTTAAATATCCTTCCACTCATTATCTGGGCAGCTCATCGTTGAAGGGTTGATGGAGCCGATCCCAGCGGATGTTGAGAGGTTTGCTCTGGATGGGCCAGCAGCTGATTGAACGGACATAGAGGGACAAACAACCAATCAGAGTCTCCAGTTAACCTGCATGTGTTTGAGCCGTGGGGGGGAGGCTGGAGCACCTGAAGGAAACCCACCTGTCAGACTGAGGGTTTTACAGGAAGTTCAGGAACCAGGGGAGGAAATGAAGCTGGATGTATTTCAGACAATTAGTTCTGGACTGAAACACAACACAACTTACTGAGACTAACCGTGTTGTGGGCGGTGCTGCTCCGTGTGTAGCATGCTAACACCATGCGTTACGTGAGAGAAGCTGCTCAGAGGCTGTTTGACGTTTTGATCTCATCGCTTGTCATCGACAATATCTCACTGGGAATCCTCAAAGCACAATGGAGCCGTCCATCAGAAGCTTTGTGGCTCAGAGATGAAAAGACATTTGTTGGCCGCGTTTGAAGAAGCTTTTGAAAATGGGACGTAAAGTGTCTTCATATGCAGCTCGAGACACAGCTACTGGCTGAAGCTCAGATGACAGGAAGTGTTACTAGAATCATCCTGAAAGTAATGAATATATGAAAACTACCAGGATGTCACAGGCCTCCATTAATGTCAGATGTTTGGGGAAAGTTACATCTACAGACGGCTTTATAGATTCAAGCTCGTGTAAGTAAATAAAGGTAGAAACTGTGAAAACATGTTTCTCTCCTTAGACTTTTCTTTCCCCAGGTTGTGTTGCGTGGCAACTGGAGGTACACAGTCCAGGGATCTGCACTTCTTTGTTAGCAGAGCTGCTACCGAGGCTTTTATATAACAACAGCTGAGCTCGGTGACACGGCAGCTGCTCAATGTTTCAAAAGGGCTGTTCTTCAGTGGCTGCAGTTTCTTCACAGTGAGTCCAGGTGAGCACATGGGGTGGGGGTGGGGGGGTTCTGATCACGATGGAAGGAACAGGGACAAAGCAAATGTAAAGAATAGAAATGTCTCAAGATGGAGAAGAGAAGTCAAACACGTAGAGAAAACTAAAGTGTCGACCAGGAAAGACGAGTAGATTTGAGGCTTCTCCACAAATGTGTTCTCCCTTTGCTCCAGTTAATATGACCCATGTCATCGTCCACATGTCAAGCACATGTATGAGTCCTGTGGAACATGGACGAGAAGCGAGACAGCAGCGTCTGAGAGAGACAGACAGGAGGACGTCCACTGAACAGACCTGGAGATAGGGTTCTATTGTATTAGGTCAGATTCAGAGCAGATGTCTTGGATCAGTCAGGGAATGGCTAATAGGAAAATCTAATACAAATCCCCCCCTTGATTACATTATGTATTCACTCCCAGCCATAAAAAAAGAGGCTTTCAATTCCTGGGGTGTGTCAGACGGAGGAGACTACGTCCGGATGAGGCTCTTCCCAGAAATGATAAATGATATTTGTAAAAGGATTCCAGCTGATTCTAATGAACGTGGCTTATTGGGTTGAGCTGCAGCCGAGAGTAATGAGATTTTATTCAATGTTTTCTCCACGACTATGCAGTGGTCACTGAAAAATGCTCTTCAGTGTAACACAAACACACACAGACACACAAACGAGCACAATAAGGAGAGTTTGCTCAATATCTATTGAATTGTTACGCAGCAGCTAATGTCGTGATCGGCCTTCAGCCCAAGGGAATAGAAAGAGGAATAGAAGGAGATCGATCAAACCGAAGGTCACGACCGTCCGCCGCTCGGAGGATGACTCTGTACAAAAGGTAAAGTACAGTCATCAGGACAATGAGCTGGAGGCAGAAGTCTGGTTCTCCTCTGAGCACTGACGCCACCAGCCTCGTGACGGGCAGCCAAACAGATTCATATCCGACTCTTCAGTCACCTGCAGGCCACACAGTGGAGCCTGCACGCCCTGTGGAGGGGGAGCTTCAACGGGAATCATCGTGAGCCCCCTGGAAACAGCGACTGCCAACATGTGACCACGACTGTCGCCTGGCAAACATCTGCCAGCTGCTTCGCTCATTTGACTGTTGGTTGTTGATATGCAGCCAAGATGGAGACTGACGAGGGCGACAAGTGTCCGTCATTTCAAACTGGACTTGTGTCTCGCTGTCACTCAAATATCAGAGTGCAAGTGCAGGGTTTGAGCTCAAGCAGCGGATATATGAGTGAAGGTGTTCTCACATCTGGGTTAGAGACCTGAGGGTCCTGCTCTCAAACTTTAAGACAAACCTCTTTATTAAAGAGGGGGGGGGGGGGGGGGGGGTACTGTTTTATTCTAAAACTGCATGACATGCCATTTCTTGCACAGCCTGAATCATGAATTAACTGTTCCTTTGTTTGGTCTGTTTCCTCGAGGCTGGAACCCATTACCATAGCTAACTGTGGCTCTACTGCTCTGTGGTTTAAAACTACACAACCATGTGTGTGGCATTTTGTTGTCCTGCTTCAGCCGCTGATGTGCACGATGGAGATGATGGAGAAGCAACATGCCTCAGAGTATTGATCCGTTTAGAGCAGTGCAACAGTTTTCTGCCATTTATCATGAGCTGCTGAATTAGCCTTTAATAATGCATCGCTCCAGGGCGGACCGAGGGCATTGATACGGCATGCAGCACAAAGAGGAGGGCACGTAACAACACTGTGTGTGTGTATGGTCGGGTGAGGGACTGTGCTCAATGATTTCTGCTCGACCAAGTGGGTTCGGCCGAGCTGATGCATTTATGAGACGGATGATTCTGCTGTGCATCTCATTAACTTAGCCTTGAAAGACCTTAAATCCACATTTCATAGACTAAAGGCTGCTGTCGCCCAAACTAAAGAACACAGACCTGTCACACAGGGGGGTGAAGGGAGGAAAGTTAATCAAGCTCTTTTAATATCGCTCACTGAAGGTCAGCAGATCCACAGGGAAGGACCTGTGCAGATCCAATCTATCCAGCTGGATTATTAAAGGTTCAGCACTAAGAAAACAGTTCAGAGAGTTCAACAAGTGGAATCTGGAAGCTCTCAGCTGCTCTTTCTCTTTCACAATAATTATACCAGAGTTATCCAGTCATCAAGCTTCTTTAAACTAATTTACTATTCCTCTTTCTCAAATCTTCTCTTCTTTGATTTAGCATTTTGAAGGTTCCTTCAAACGCAACCGAGGAGGAACGAAGGATCCAACAAAGGACGGGTGGACACTTCTCAGGACCTGTGTAGCTGAAGACATCATCAAAATATAATTATACATAACATTGTTTAGAATAAACTGTTTCTACTATAATGAGGATCTGTGCCTGCTGGATGTTGCAAAGAAGAAACGGCAAGTTCCTTCAAGCAGGTTCTGAAAGAAGCTCCTCGTTCACATGGTCCTGTGCAGCTACATCACCAATCTCCCATCGGCACCACCATGTCTTCAGACTTCACAGCTGGCTGTGAATGAATGATGCACAAAGCTGGAGGAGAAGAGGCCTCATCCAAAATGAGGATGGATCACATGTCAGGGCGCTCAGGAGCATTTGGAAGGCGCCACCACCAGCTGGACAGAGACAAGTCATGATGTAAGTGTTGCATCACATCAAATTGAGCAATGAAAAATCCTCATATTTGCTGCAACGGCTTTAGAAATGGTTTCTTCTGAATTGAGTGCAGAGCCAAAGCTGAGCTGTCACCACGAAGATCAATTTCCCAGAGTTTTGTTGAACAGCTCACAGGAATTTGTTTTGTATCGATCGGCGAGAACACAAAGAGTCGCGAGAGGCTCATTAACAGATGTTCTCTGCTCCGTCTCTCAGTGTCCGTCTCCACGCTCGAGTCCAGGTGAGAAGAAGCTCGATGGTGTTCACGGCCTCAGGTTGTTACAGCAGAGAAAACAGACGCTGGAGATAAATAAACCAACAAGCAGCTCGGGTCACGTGAGTTCAGGAGCGAGACGCCGCCGTGCACGCTCGTGGTCGACGGTCGACATGAGCATCGTGAGAAACTCTTCATAATGTGTCGAGCACCTTCTGCACAAGAGTGTGTAACCCTAAAGTCCATTGATCGTTTGTTACTCTTCAAATAGCAAGTCTCAGGGTTCAGTTTTCACCCCTGACTGTGGGTGTGTTTGTGTACAAAATAACTCAACAACACATGGATGGGTTCTATCAACCCGGGTGGGAATATTAATTCTAAGTTTATCTCCAGATGATTAGCTTTTGGAGCCTAGAGGTCAAAGGTCAAGGTGAACAAAAATGTGATCAAGGAGAGATATAGTCCCTCCAGTTCAACGTGGAAATAAACATTGCTCACTTTTTATTTCATCTTACTTTTCTGTGTGAGAGGCTCGGTACAAAATAAATTGCCAAAGTTAAATTTTGAAATCTGAAATCTCACCGTTAGATGTGTCTGTTGATGTTTAGTGTGTCTGTGGTTAAAGGTTCCAGACTGATGGATGGTTAACGTCCTCCCACACTGATCTGTCTCCATTTAAAAAAACAAATTAACTCTCATGTCTCTCTCTCTCTCTCTCACATCCTGCTGTCAAATGCCAAACCTTCAAAACACTGGCCTGTCTGTCCGTGGATCACAGACCTCGACTCTCGGCCTCGTCTCGACACTGCCTCTCTGTTCTCCTCGTCCGTCCCTCGTCAGCGTCTCCTCGTCCATTTCTCTCCTCGCCTCGGATTGTCAGATGAAATTAAGGAATCAGCAAATAAATAAGCAAATTTGGTTAAAAACAAACAAACACAACGTGATGTATTTCCTGCTGTCCCTCAGGGATCTGAAGAGGCTCTGACACGTTCTCGAAGTTGTTGATTAATCTAACTGGGAGGAGCTGCCCATTGATTTTCTTATTGGGAGGAGATATGAAGCAAACGCACACAAACAGCTGTTTATCTTTGGTCGGTTTATTAAGTGTGTGGGTGGAGAGCAGCTGCTGAGGGACACACACAGTGAAGTGTCCTCGGCCGTGTCCTCGGCCCAGTGGTCTTTACGTTTCCTTAGCTGCTCGCTGACTGTTCCTGTCTCTCCTTTGATTTCTAAAAACTCCTCTCGTCAACATTTATATCAGCTATGGGTTTAATAACTGTCATTTTATTCATGCATTTTTTTAAATTTGATTCACTCATTTCAGTTTTGTGATTCTTTGTAATTAACATCCAGGGACATTTCAAAGGATAAGGACATGTGGATACAGAAATAGCTTTTGCTGAATTATTTATTATTTTCTGCAGATGTATATGTACGTTTATAAAAATAGAAAATCATGCTTTTCACTGACTGTAAAACGACATTGAGTAGTTTTACTTCATTGCTTGATAATATACTTCAAGCTTCTTCTCTTTTTTTTTTTACTATGGTCAAGTTCTGTGCAAAAATAACTCAGGGGAAAGAACCGAATGCAGCTGAATCCAATTGATTCTTTAACAGATCAACCGGGAGAATAAAACCTACATGAAGGTGATGACGGGAAAAAGCCCAAAACAAGGAAGGAGATGAGACCAGAAACACACAAGACCCTGAAGTAGAAATACACAACTGGACAAACTGGCAAACAGGAAGTGAACCACAGGTCGGATTGGTAACAGGTGAAGTGAAGGTATCTGACATTTATTAAGAGATGACTCAACAAAATAAAACAGGATGTCCATCAACAAATAGTCCCTAATGTCCAGAGGAGAGGTAAACTCTCTCCATATTCACTGAAAGTACTTTTAATCAAACGGCTGCTTTAAGGTACAAACGTTGGAAGGTGCTGCTTTAAAACAGACAAAAATACAGATCCTAGTAAACACTCATATCGCAGTTACAGTTCTCCTGATTGGTCTTTAAGCCCTAAGGAGAGCGACCTGTGTGGAGGATGAACAGATGCCCCCTGTTCCTCGGAGGCAGCTGGGCTGGCTCCTCGCCGCGCTGATCCTCCCTCATAATGCAAAATCAATCACACACACACACACACAGACACACACACACACACACACTGATGCCGCTGTGTGAATGCTAAACCCTGATGTGCAATAAAACAGCTCTTCCCCTGAAGTGATCACTCAGGTTCTCTCTTCTCATGAGCCTGATGATGTCATCCGGTCAGCGTCAGTGGTCGCCCGCTCTGAAATATCAAAATGTCGTTCTATTCTGGGCCCTGGAGAAAAGGAAATAATTCTGGCTCCGTTCAGACCTGTGAATGAATCACACGTATGAATCTGGAGCTGACGTCATATTTCACTGACGCTGAGAAACGAGGTCAAAAATCCTCGTGTGGAATTTTAATTTCTGGCTGCCTGGTTACTGTGAGTGGAGCCGAGCTGACCTCTGACCCCTGAGTGACCCGCATGAGGCTGAGACCAGTGTGAACAGAGGTGAGCTACTGGGAGTGTGAGAGGAGTTGACCTCCGACCTCCAGCTTATTGCTTATGATAAAAAAAAAAGCCCTGATCGCTCCAGTGAGGTAAGAAATAAAACCAGTTCAACCAATCACAGCCTGTATGAGGATGTTTTTTTAAGAAAAGACTTGAAGTCAAATTGGAGCCTGTTGAGATGGGGGGGATGAAGCTGAGGTATTGATGCCCCGCCCACACACACTTGACCAATCATGAGTCGATCTCAGCTGCCAATCGTGACATTTCCCCGTGTTCTCATCCGGTCAAATAACGAATTAAAACCAAAACTCATCAGACGCTTGAACAACGACCCAAATCCACAATAAACCAACGTTGTGTATTCCACTGCCTCCGTCAGAAGCTCCTCAGCTAACACTCCACAAACCCACAGACAGACAGGTCGTTATTAACTCCTCCACCCGGGCTCTTATGTGAAGTTCATCCATCCTTCATTACCTCCAGCAGTAAAGGTCAGGCTCGGGCGGCGGGGCCCTCTCAGGTGTTGGGGGATCTGCTCCCCCAGCAGCACCAGTACACACACATTACTCATGAGATTAACTGGGGAGACGAATCAGATCTTTGACATCACTCATTAAACAAAGAGAGAAAAATAGAGGCAAAGCCGCCAGGGAGCCGCTGACATTTTGTCTGTGAGGTGGTGAAGCAGAAGAAGAAGAAGATGATTCCTCAGAGGATGTCAGGGTGATGGTGCTGATGCTGGAGGAGGGGGTGGGGGTGGGTTGGGGGGGGGGGGCTGATGGAGGCTGAACTTCCTGTCTGTATCTGCATCTCAGTGCATCGAGAGAGAACTGAGCGGCAGAGACGGAGCTTGACTGGAGCTGCTGCAACAAGCTGGAGGCTCAGTGGAGATTCAGCAGAGGACCAGAGAGGAGAGAGGAGAAAGGAGGTGGAGGAGAGGAGCCACAGCTGCTGCGCGCGGGTCCGGAGCTGATGTTTTAACGCGTTTAACAACAAGAGGATTTTATAAAAGTTCCTTCGTCTCAGCTGAAGAATTCTTGCAGCTTCTGTAGAAATCCATCCCACAGATTCAGGCGGATTTCAGTGGTTTCATCGCGGATGCATCGTGCGCCTCAGAGCTTTCCAGGGCTGTGACCGTGCGCCTCGGAGCTGGAGGAGGCTGTGCGCGCCTGAGTGTGTGTGTGTGTGTGTGTGAGAGAGAGAGAGGTGGCGGAGGATCAGCCGGAGTGGCCGTCCAGTCAGAAGGATGCTGGAGGGCAATGCCCGCAGAACGAGAGGATGAGATCTGTCGAAAGGCGCTGGAGCTGCTCTCAGACCTGTGCTCCAAGGGCGAGGTGCAGGACGACCACTGCCTGGACTTCACCTACTACTTCAGGGACCTGGCCAGGCCCAGATACACGGACTCAGGTCAGACTCCAGCCTCTCGGGCTCCACTTGGTTTATACGAGCTGCTGTTTCCCGGTCAGCAGCTGCGAGGTGCAGTGTCGCCACTAGAGGGACAACGGCTTCTTTTTAAACTTTCCCAAAATGAATGAAACAGAAATATGGGATTTTATTGGATAAACTCAGTCCAGTTATTTATATGTAATGTTTCCTCTTACAGTGACTGAGAGATTCAATCTGAGGGATTCTGCTATTATTCTGTTTTTCTAACCCAGTTTATAATACTAATACTAATAATAATAACACTAATAATAATAAACCTTATTGTATAGCACTTTCGTTAACGATGTTACAAAATGCTGACAAGTAAAAGTTAAGCCAAATACAATGTGCACAAACGCACATCACACTGTTTCACTACATGTTCACAATAGAGAAGTACAAACTATTAATTTGTTGCTTTGCTTTATTAGCGACCACAAAGCATTACACATGTAAAGAGCAGGCAGTGTGTGTGTGCGTGTGTGTGTATGCCTTTGTGTGTAGTTGCAGCATTCAACACACATTGGACTTTGTATGTGAGTGAGAGAGAGAGAGAGAGAGAGAGAGTGACAGCAAGACAGCAAGACAGAGAGAGAGAGAGAGAGAGAGAGAGACCCACCCAGTATTCCCCGCTGCTCCCAGCACTTTGCAGACCACTGATCTAGACCAGTTATTTTAAACGCCCCACTTGTCTTCGGTATTGGTCGGACACACAACGCTCTGATCGGTCAGAAGGAGTTTGCTGCAAAGGAAAATCCATCTCCTGACACAGTTTGAAACTTTAATGTGGTTCCATCAACAGTGTAAGTTCAGAACTGATCTCGGGTCAGAGCTCCGTCCTCAAGGTCCCACGGGCTCCTTAGATTCAAGCTTTAAAGCTTCGGCCACAAAAACAATCCCACGTTTGAATTCACTACATCTAGTTTTTCATAAATATCAGTCAACAAACACGGCGGGTTGTTCATCAAGATCCATGAATCATTCCTTCGGGAAATCTGTGTAAATGTCAACAATCTTACAGAAAGGTCAGATTTGTTTGCCAAGATCTGACGGGTTCCTTCTTGGTTAATGTCCAATCCAATTAGTATCATAGAAATCTGTTTGGTAGTGAAAACAGAACCTCCTTAGCAGAGTTTATAATCTGATGAGTACAGAACGTAGACTGTAAATAAAAATGGACGACACATCCCCAGTTCTTCAGAGTTAATGGTCTATACCGCAGCCGGCCACTAGAGGGTGATCAGGACACTGTGGCTTCATATTTCGGGAGCTGTCATGTCGTCCATTTTTATTTAAAGTCTATAAACAGAACAAATCATCTGCTGTGAAATTCCCAAATGAAACCGTATAAATTCTACATGCGCAAATATCAGAAAATGATTTTTTTATTTTCTTAACGGTTGATTCCTTCTCTCCTGAGTCTAGATCTTCAGCCCGTGTGGTTTTGTGGTTGTTGCAGATGCTGTGCACATATATCATGCAGACCACTTAGGCTATGAGCCTATATTTGTATGCCTGAATGAAGTACAGTGTGCACATGTGTGTTTGTGAGTTTATTCCTCCCTGTATGTTGCCTTTAAACTCGTTACAATCCATCATTAAACATGTATGATGAAGTTCAAGCTACCGGACTGGTTCCCCTGAGGACCAGTGACCCACTTCCGCCAGCAACTGTTCTAAATGCATGCACACAAACCGTTTGATCAACAACAAACCAGTCGAGCGGGGGAGCTGCTCTCCGGTTCTGCAAGTCCTCGTTGTTGTTTCACAATTTGGAGACTGATTCAAGAAGACTCCGACAACTGGTTTCTCACGGAGGCTGAATCCACATTAATACACTTTATAAAACACACCACCAGAGAAACAGAGACTTTTTGGAAAATGCCTCCGAACTCATTTTAGTTTGAAATCTCAGGTGCTGCGTTTGAAACCGGACAGAAACACACACAAGACTCCACAGGGGTCCTCATCTGCTTCCTGATTGGTGCTCATCACTCCCGACTCGGCAGTAATCGTTCCACCAGCAATCCTGAAACAGGAAGTTATTGTTTCTGCAGATTAATGATTGTGACTCAAAGATCAGTTGGGAACAAACTGGTTCCTGTTCACAAAGATGCGTCTCACAGATACACAGAGAAATAAAATAAAATAAAACAGTGCTCAGACTGGGGCAGGACGTCGAGGGCTTGATTAAACACCGGAGCAAATAGTTTCATTACACCCTGGGTTGCATTTCCGAAGTATTGTTGCCAGGCAATATAACATTATTGGATATTTGGTTTAGGAAACTTTGAGCCTCTGGTGATCCTCTGGAACGAGCCCAATAAAGTTAATGGCTCCTCTCTTCTCTTAATTTGAAATCCACCTCTCCACAGCAGCCTCCTCACACTCATCTCTCTCTGTAGCATCTCAGTCAAAGTTGTTTCCAGGACATTATCTCCTCTTCCCCTCGGTCCCGTGCTCTGACGCCCTTTCACCCCGGCTCTTGTCTCTTATTGACCCGCTGCTGACTTGGCTGTTGCAGCTTATTGAACTGTACTCGGTGTCTCAGAGGACGGACCAATCTGCAGTAAAGGGTTTAATGAGCTGGCTGTGGTCCCACGTTCCTTCTCTGGCTGCGGGAGGCACTGGACTTGGCAGAAAACAAATAAATTGGTCACAATCATGGGATTTTATCTGATGAATCTTTTTAGTAATTGGTGTGTTAACCTGAAAGTCACATCTTCCCGTGAGAGGCAGCGGTGGGAGGTTCTCATCCGGGGCGGAGGCCAGGATGTTTATCGATGAGCCTTAAGTGCTCCTGTAAAACCAGTTGACATGTGAGGCCTTGAAAACCTTCACTTCTCTCAATGAAGCTCATACTCGGGTTCATCATCTTGATTGGTGTTATTACTTCTCGTGAAATGCTCTAATGTTCACTCTCCTCCGACTGCCCATCGCTGCAGCTCCTCCTTTCAGCCTCTGTCTCAAACCCTTGGTTTCAGCTCCTGTCTCTTTAAGGCCCGCCTCCTGATAAAACCCAGTCTGATCTCTGTCGAACTGCTGTATGATTTATTATTATTGATTATTTTTAACCCAAGTGAATACGTTTGGACAAAAGACAAAATGTTCTGTATCTTTACAGTTAAACCTAAATCCAGTTCTAAAGTAATAAAACCAAAATCGTTAAGAGCAGATCTTTCTGTCATTTAAAGTTTTAAGTTGAGTTACAAAGTTCATGTGTGGGATGGAGATGTTTACAGTAACAGTATTTTAATTGCAGGTTAATGTGTGTGTAGGTGTGTTCGATGGTAAACGTCTCAGTAAGTGTCTGGTCTCTGGTCGGGCTTCGTTCTGCTCGGGGACCAAACTGAGTGTGTGATGGACCTTTAATGAACCTGCTCAGGATCCACTCATCTCCTCTAATGGTTTCCACCACAGAGACCAGGAAACGATAACACAACCAGCAGCGAAACAAGACTAGCCAGCACGTCCCATAGCTGCTGCGAGTTATAGAGATTATTATCATGACGGAGAGAGTTAATGATAAGAAACAAAGGGGAAGTGATGTGGCTGTAAGTGGTGCACCAGTGCAGCTTCAAACTTTTTGAACAGAAAAGTTTGAAGGTCCGGACCAAAGACAAGAAGTCGTGAAAGGGCCTTGTGTGTATATTTTATTAAATATATTTAGATGACATGATCCATCGTAATCTAAAATGATAAGAAGCATTTGATTACCTAATGTTATGCACTATTTCTAAAATCTCTTTGTTATCTGATTTAAATGAGTCGTGATCCTGACACACACACACACACACACACACACACACACACACACACACACACACACACACACACACACTGAAAGGTTAATGAATAAATTCCCGCTCCGAGTCCCTGACAGCAGACATGTGACTGTGTGGCTGCCGTAATAAACCAATCACATGCTAAATTAAACATGTGGAACTGGCAGTGACATTTAAATTTCCCAGTGACAGCGACCGGCTCAGTCCCAGTTTCTCTGACATTCAGCGATTTGCCTCCGAGGACTGTTGAGCCCCAGCAGGTTGTTGGTTCACACGTCTCATCGAAGGCAGATTGAGTCCAAATGGATGAAAGCAGCCGTCTCTGTGTTACTGCTTCACCGTCACTGGGTTTTAAACTTGATTCACGTCAGAGGCTGGAGGACAACTCTGTCTTCAGGAAAGGTCCAGGTGCATTGTTGTAAAACGAGAGTGTGAGTCTGATCCGTGGTTGTGATGCTGAAGGTGAGACGTGCCCTCTGTTGGGACCAAACCTTAAAGGCTTTACCAGTCGGTTGACATTATTGGTTAAAGCTTCTGGTGTCTTCGAGGCTCTGCTGCTTTGTTCTCACTCCTGAACCTTAAGGTTGAAGCCTGTCACCCTCAGTTACCTTCACTCAGACACTGTGTATGAAGATGGATGACGCATCTCCACTTCCTCCCACTATCCAGACATGAAGCCAAAACATCCCGGATAACAGGAAGTCTGTAAACCGAGCTCAACTGGTTTTCTTCTAAGTCCTTTGATCTAATTTCTCTTCAGAGTAAAAGCTAAATGTAAATTGGATCTGCATGACAGAGGTTTTAATCAAAGTTGTGAACTCTCGTCTGAAGATTGTGTTAGTTGATGAGCAAACCTCAAAAAAAGTCGACTCACAATACATGAAAACATAACAGCAGCTGAGTGGATCATTCAATATTTCATATAAAGCTTCCATAGACAAACTTAACGCTATCTTCAATAAGAAATATGACTGAGGTTGCTAACCTCGATACATAGGCTATTATAAAGTGCCCATTAGCCTTGGAGGTAACTTTTGATACGTTTCTAACCCTTCAAATCCTTTGTGTCATTTATTCTAAACCAGGATATTTCTTTAATTCTTTGTTGTAACTGTCAATTCTTTGAAATAGATCTTAAATGTTGAATGTATTTATTCAAAGTGTTATCTTTGGCTTGGAGAAACTACATGTAAAGAGTTCTTGATGAATCCTGGTTGATTCCTGTGGACGTGAGCTTCACTCACCACTGAGACCTTAGCACTGGACAAGTTAAACCGGCACATTCACCCAACCTCAGGCAACCCCACCACAGACAATTACACCAATCAAAACCTGTCTAGCTTTTTTTTAATTATAATTGTGGCCTTCCTTTAGCGAGGAGAGAGCTCACTGATTATTGGAGCTCCTGAATCCAATTAAGTGGCAGCAGCTGCAGAGGGTTTAGGCCTCGGAGCCTTGATTGCAGCTGGAAGCGGACTTGAAACGCGGAGACTCCCTGTGGTATTCAGAAAAGGGCTCTGACCAAGGCAATCGCCTGAAGCCACAGGGATGTTGAACTTATCAAAGAGGGAGGAACATTGTTTTCAATAATTAAGTTTGGACTCAAATATTTATGAAAAATGAAGACGCCTTAAAAGAGATAACTGTCACTAACAGGGACGTTAAGAGAAATTAGTAAAATCCCAGAGCTGCAGTTTCATTCAGAGACAATAGAGTTTGGTTCTGGGTGTGAAATGCTCTAGTTTTTGAATAAACCCATGCTTGAACTATGTGGTAGATCAAAGCCAGAGCTCAGTGGAACAGGCTGTACGCTCTGTATCTGTGCCAGCTGGGAACACAAGCACTGCTCTGTTTACTGTGGTGCTCGTCTCTCCAGCTCTCTCACTTCATCCCAGCTGGACGTCCGGTTCAGAGCCGGCCACAAGAGGCCTGGCTGTGCTCTACCTGCGCCGCCGCACACATCACAGCACTGACTGTGCTCCAATGAACACAACAACAAACACATCGGACTCCTTTGGACCATTTTATCAGGCTAAAATAGATCTAATTTGATTTATTTAGATGTTTACATTACATATCATCACTTTTTTCATCTTTATCTTTTCGCTCCTTGCTATAAATTGAAGAGTAATGATAAAAGCTGTTGGACACAATGGACCATTCAACAATTCAGATTAAATATTCAGATATTTCAATCTGAAGAAGTTTGAGCTCTGTGTGGAACAGAAATTCTCGGCGGGGTCGGAGGGTGGAGAACGAGATGGAGGGAAACCTGAAACACTCCTGGGATTGAGCTGCAGATCATTCAGTGACTGGAGGAGAATAGAGAAACAACACAGTGTCTCATACACCCCCCTGTGTCCGCACCTGGATCATGACTCTGTGTGAGAGGCCCCATTAAGAGTTCCTGCATTTGTTATTGCCATTTGATTGGCTGTAGCAGGATCACTTAAAAACTACTGAATCAATTTCCTTTAGATTTTGTGGAGGGGTGGGGCATGATGCAAGGAAGAGGTGGGGGTGGGGCATTCGTCTTAGCGGAGGAACCGACTCTTCTGTTTATTTATTTGTAAATGTATATATACAGCTGAGCTCAAGTCAAAGTTTATGAAGAAATTAATGAAAACATATATATATATATATATATATATATCAAAGAACAGAATAACTAGACACCACAAACGCAATAAAGCAAGCATAATCAAAAATAATTGAGAATTTCAAAATAACACAATCACAAAATCAAGTGCTGAGGACGGAAAAGGTGAAACAGGTCACTGGGATAAAGTGGAGCCAGCCAAAATACAATAGGTTTTAAAAGTGAATTTAATAATTCTGATGTTTTTTGTAAGCGTTGTGCGAGACAGACACACACAGTTCTGGATGTCGCTGAGTTAGAGTTGAAAATTTAATTAACTTTGAAGGATGAAAGAATACATTTTGTGTCAAGGCAATGAAAAGTGAATCAGTGACTCCTGCCTGTGCGTGTGTGTGCGTGTGTGTGTGTGTGTGTGTATGTGTGTGTGTTATAGAAAGAGTGTCACAGTTGTTTTCAACATTTTTTCTGAAACCCATCACCAGTGCTGCTCTGAAACTCAAAGTAAAACACTCTTACTGCACATTATGGAATCTATAAATGATGTTGAAATGATTATGCATAGTTTCATGTGTTTTCGTTTAGTTACACAAACTATTGCAGCAAGTCGTCATGTGAACGTGCGTCCTGCAGATTCAGAGCTGAGGCTTGAAAATGATTTTCCTTCTGAACTGAAGGTCTGAGCTCTAATGGCGTCCATAAATTATCTCATGTCAAACTGGCCGATAAGCACCAGTCTCCTCCGTCCCATTAAGAGCTCCTCTCAACTCGAGTAGCAGGAAAGAGGAATAACAAACACTTTAAAAGGAAAGCACTGTTCCGACCACAGTTAAATGGAATATAAATATGACATCTGACAGTTGATTAGCATTTAGAAACTTTAAAAACTATAATTTTGGGACGATGTGACGAGGGGTTGACGCATCGGGGACATCATGTCAGTGTTCCTGTGAAGTTGAACTCTGCAGTTTACAATTTACTGAACCAGGACAAGTGAGAAGGTTCCTCCTCTGTGATGAGTCTGATTGAGAACGACTGGCGTGAGATACAAAGAGAAGGAGAAAGCAGTGATGGAGAAGAGAGCACAGTCGTCTCTCCGGATCTTCCCGTCCAGAGCATCATGTGACCTCAGCAGACGAGCCCAGCTTTTAGTTGACTTTGTTAAAAGGCTGTTTCACTAGAGAGCAGGATCCTGACGAGGCCTAAACAACAGACTGCAACCTGCTCTTTACCCAGAATCCTCTGCTAATGGATCAACACCGTGTCTGCACATCATCTCTCATGGTCCTGGATGAACCTGGTTTAGACAGTTTAGCTTAATGATGTGAATTTTACGGGAGGAAGAGGAGATGCATCGTCCATTTTTATATCTGTAGAGAATTTTTAAATACATTTTCATTACTTTACATCCATCAGTGTCTCTTAATAGCAAGTATATACTTATAAAGCACATTATTAGGAACACCATGCTGATACTGGGTCGAGCTTCTTAGCATGGATTTAGATTTTTTAGCACCTTATCATCGAGTCTGTAATTGTTAACATGGTCAGAGAATACATGAGAGAACTTGATTCTTGTCTTTATCTTCTTCCTACAATGAGAAAATATGATACTTTTATTTTTCATGTTTTATCCTGAACAAACACATCTGTTCTCCCTGAGGAGTCCGGTTGGTCTCATCCAGCTCCTCTGATGAAGCTCTGTTCACTGACTGTGTCCTCCTGCTCCTTCTCTAGATGTGTCGGTGAGTCTGTTGTCTCTGCTCGTCACCACCTGTGGTCTGGCGCTCTTCAGCGTCTCCCTCTTTGTGTCATGGAAGCTGTTCTGGGGACCACTGAGTGGCCGTTTCCTCCCAGATATCCTCAAGGGGGCGCACTTCCTGGGAGGAGACCAGCAGCCTGTGCTCACAGAGGTAAGAAGTAGAAGTTCACAACAAAATACATGTGGAAAGATTCAAATGAAGGTGCTTTAGTGCAGGAAACATGAGGAACGATGAGGGCATCACAAGCCACAAAGGTCACAGTAACTCCTGGAGTGAACCAGAGTTGTTCTGTACAATCGATCCTAGTTTGTCAATAGGAGGCGACAGTGGGCCACCAGAGGAGAATACGTTTTACTTCTATTTCTCCAGTCTACAAAACCACCCAAACTGAGAGTTGTCATTTCTACATTCACTGATATGTGTTGTGCAGGTGGACGGGGAGGAGAGGGAGTACAGCGAGGAATGCTGCATGAAGGAGTCTTCAGGGATTCACTCGGCGGTGGTTGTGCCGGGCTCGGGCCTGAAGATCAGCCACACTTCACCCGACATCCCGCTGGAGACCCAGACCAAGGTGGAGAGAAACCAGGTCCACACTCTGGCGAGGGACAGGGTCCAGAGACAGATAACTGAGCCTACCTCGTCTGTACGGTTAGCACACATCAATCCCTGAAGCTATCGTTCAACCCTTCGGTGGTCGCAGGTTAAACACAGATGGACACAAGGAACAAGACTAAGAAGGTTTTAATGAGTTCATGTTTTCATTTGTTACAGGCACAACTCCATCCGTCGGCAGATGAACTTGTCCAACCCGGACTTCAACCCTGCTCAGTTCCAGCGCCAGGACTCTCTGTCTGGTTTGGGCCGAATCAAACCAGAACTCTACAAGCAGCGTTCGGTGGATGCTGAAGACGGGCGTCGCCCCGGCGCCTGCGGGTTGATCCATTTTATCCTGAAGTTTGACTTCGACCTGGAGCAGCTGATCGTGAAGATCCACAGGGCACAGAACCTTCCTGCCAAGGACTTCTCAGGGACCTCCGATCCTTACGTCAAGATCTACCTGCTGCCTGACCGCAAAACCAAGCACCAGACCAAGGTGCACCGCAAGACTCTCAACCCAGTGTTCGACGAGGTGTTTCTCTTTCCCGTGGCCTACACGGAGCTGCCGAGCCGGAAGCTGCATTTCAGCGTTTACGACTTTGACAGGTTCTCACGCCACGACTTGATTGGCCAAGTGGTGGTGGACAACTTCCTGGAGCTTGCCGACTTTCCCCGGGAGACTAAACTGTGCCGAGACATACAATACGTAACCTCGGTGAGATACCACCTTTTATCTATGTCTTTATATTCTATGTCTTTCTCCTCTAACTCATATTGACGATGTCGCAGATTTGCGTTGCCTCTCTGCTGTCGGGCACATTTGCAGGTCGACGAGGGCAGAAGTATCTTCACCGGCCCCAAATCCCAAGTCCCTTCTCCAGTCGCGCCAAATACTGCTCAAACAATCACAACGAGTAAGAAAACCATGTTGCACCAGCCGAGGGACGGAGACGTTTCAATTGACTCGTATCATTTCCCCTCCGAGTGGAACTCATCTGTGGTTTCTAGAAGCAGAGACATAGAAATATACTTAGAGGCAGTTAATGTTTAATGAAAGCAGGAGGAAACACTAGGGGGAAGTGACCCAGATCCACACTGACATAAGACTGGGGATGGATTGCCAGAGATACGGCAACATTGTCTATTTTTCATTATTCACTTGGTACAATGAGAAACTCGGTGAGAGAGTTTGAACCTCGTGCCAGAAGAAACTTCCTAGTTTCACTGTCGTGCTGAGAGAGGACCTCAGGCTGGTGTGACTGGTGTGACTGGTGTGACTGGTGTGACTGGTGTGGACTGGTGTGGTGTGGCTTCCACAGTATTTGTGTTTTTATGGTTCATGAGCAAAATTCTACCTACGCAAAGAAGGTTGTGTTTCCACCACTGTCTGTTTGTTGGTTTGTTGGTTGGTTGGTTGGTTGGTTGGTTGGTTGGTTGGTCGGTTGGTTGGTTGGTTGGTTGATTGGTTGGTTGGTTGATTGGTTGGTTGGTTGGTTGGTTGGTTGGTTAGTTGGCAGGATTAGGAAAAACAAAATGAAACCATTTCCATGAAACTTGGTGAACTCAGTAAACTTTGGTGCAGATCCGGATCAGGGAATTTATTTTCACTTTCTTTAACCTTTTGAGATATGACTTTGTTCGGGCACTTTTCATCATATTCACAATGTTCCCATGGAATAATTCAAAGAGGAAAACAATCTGGCATATCTATGGAACTCATATCTATAATTATGGTCTGGAAGTGTTGACCAATCAGAGCAGACTGGGCTTTAAAGAGACAGAAGCTAAGGAGATGTATTTCAGTCAGTGGCTGAACTGAAGAGCTGCAGCAATGGACAGGATGAGAAAGAACTCATTTGGACTTTTGGAGCAGATTTGATTAAGTTGTGAGATCCATCGTTAGCCAGATGAGCCGTGTGAGTGCCCCTCTGGTTTTAATGTGACCAATCAATGCATCTATGAGTTCATCTGCTGTTAAACCCATAAAGAAGCAGAGAGTGTCTCAGGATGTAGCCTCTGCTCAGCCTGATCCTTTTACCACAGGTCTTTGAAAGTTAAATCCACGACACTGCTGCTCCTCATCAGCTTCGTCAGCACCAAACCGGCTCCGACCCGATCATTAAGTACTGAAGTGCAAAGACCCTGCGGGATAACGCACACACACACACACACACATACACCAAACGCAAACACACAGACACACACTAGTCATGTCGGTGCACAAATGTTGTTTTAACACCTTTCAGACTCTAAAAGCTTATCAGCTGAAGAAGGTCAGTAGAAATGGATTAGAAGCTCCTCTGGGGCGTCCGACTTGTGAACTGTAGCTGTCGCGTCTCCTCCGAGGCCGACGAGTCCACTTTCTAAATATAATCTGCTTTTAATCATTTATTTACCCGACATGGACGGTAATTAACAATGCAAACGACATCGTAGATCCAGGAGATAATGTGTTTACCTCCAGCAGCTCGGAAACGCTTTCTCTGACGGAGCAAGACACTATCAACGGTTCTCTCCTGCAGCTTCAAATACACAAAATTGTATAAGATAATTTTTAAATAAATACGAAACCGGACTCAGGAAGCTGATTGCTTGATGTTGACATTTCTCCATCCTGATTGGTGTAAATATCTGTGTTTATCGTGTGAGGTAGTTCTGAAGAAATGTGAAGTTTCCACCTCATCTCGCTCCGTCTCCCTGTCGCCAGCAGAACTAGGTTACCTCTCTGGGGATCACAAGGACGAACCCAGGGCCGGTCCAGTCTCAGGCCGTGTGCATTAATCATGGCTCCTGGCACAGAAAGAGCCTCTCGCCATCCTGGCCACATGTACCAGACTTAATGTATATTTCTGAGCTGCTGCTTATGGAAAAATGGATGAGCTTCATCCTGGAGGGTGGACATTATGATGTCAGCTGCGGGAGAACTGACACTGTGCTGACAGTGTGTGAGGCTGTTACTGTAAACCTAATTAGACAAGCTGATTAGTGTTTACACTTATAAAACGGGAACATCTCTTTTGTGAGTTTTGATTAAGAGTCTAAGTGGATTCGTGTTGAAGTGACTGGGGATCACACATCACTGAAACTTTAAAATACTTGTGTACCTGTGGTGGTTCAGAATAAAGCTGACTTGGCTTTGATGAATTTGAAATCCTTATCTGTGTCACATTTTACCTTCATTATGAATTTGGAGCCTGTTAACCCGAACCTGGGCCATTCAACCATTCATGTGGATCCAGATATAAACGTATATTAGATTTAACAGGAGTGTTCGGGCCTTGGTGGAGGTACGTTCTCTCTCCTGAGGGTAATGTCACTTTGAAATATGTTTCTTAAACGTCTCTTTATAGACGTTCGCCTCAACAGGTCAGGACACATCAATCTGACACGACCCCCTAATGGCATCGTTTCCCATGATGTTCCTGCCAGTAAATTGAATACCTCGCCCCTCTCACGCTGCAGCTTGGTGCCGATTAGTGTATTGAGCCGCTGTGAAGTATCAGGAGACCAGCGTGTTTATTGCGTTCATGTGAGGACATTCAATTTGCTTTTGGACATCCATCACGTTGCTACAAGTTCCTTCTTTCTCCTCCTCAGCTGGAGACAAAGACAACAAGCAGTTCAGAGACTCTGTAACCTGCAGCTCCTGCAGGGACGGTCAATACTATTGACTGCAGCCGGGTCGGCCTGTAATCAGGACCTTGATAAATGGGCTCAGTGTGTGTGTGTGTGTGTGTGTGTGAGTTTAATTCAGTGAAGGAGGTTCCCATTTCCCAACAATGACAAATGGAACCATATAACAAGCACTTGTCCTCCCATTTGCCCTTATTGACTAAGTGAGAAATATGAAGCTCCAGATGCTCATGGCCCATTGAGTCAGTGAGATCCTGAATATATCACAGGGACGTGCAACCCGTGTGTGAGCACAGGGTTTTATTGCCTTTTAGATATTTACCATTTGTTGCTGCTGCCACCACTTCCTCTGGCATCAGCCAAATCATACAAGTCTTCTATTTCAAAAAGACTTGTTACTGTATTTACACAATGACGAAACCACGGTTATGTCTGTGTGCTACATGAAGACTGGAAGCTTGAGGGTAACCTACTTCATGTCATCAAATATATCTCCACCAATATGGAATAACAATTGTCAATGAATATGTAAGCAAAAAAGCTAATCCTTAAAAATGCTGATTCAAAAATATAATAAACAGTAAAATGTAAAATGCATAAACATGACTTGCAACTAAAACCAAAGCTTCTGTGTAAGTTTTTATAAATCAGGGATGAAAACCATTTTCATTTTAAGTGAGAGCCACTTAATCTGACTGATACTTATAGGATTTAGAATTAATAGAATGCTGTAAATGTTCTAATCTATTTCTCAGCAAGAACATGAAGAATTATTACTTTTCCTTTAATAAGTAGTTTTTCATTGAGTCTTTCAAAACCACGTAGCTCTAAAAATAATAGCAAGCTTTTTTAACACCTATCGACTTTGCTCAATAAGTTTACTCACCTTTCAAATGTTCATTTATTGAAACGCTATTTGCAGAATCAGTCATACTAGTGTGATGTTCACTTGTTCTTCGGCCTCCATCACATTCTCGTCTACAGGCTCTGAATCAACTCCCTCTCACTCTGAAGTGAGACACACTGGAGACTTTTAAATTAAGTCTTCACACACATTTTGGAACCTTTTCACTTCCATCTACTCCTGTGTCCACCGGCCCAATGTTCTTTCACTGGCTCTCTCCTCCTCACTTATCGTTCTGAAGGATCCTTCAGCCTAACCTGATTCTGCCAGGGTGGATTCGCATGTACACTGAAGTTCAGCCTGGGCGCTGATTTATTTACTTCCACCATGTTCACCCAGGCAGATCCACGGTCCTGGTGATTAGCGCTGGTGTGACGGGAGCTTTCAGAGACGGCTTCGTGTTCTTCACAGCAGACACTCCACTCACTTCAGGCCTGTTGTTAATCAAACCACACTTTTAAAATAGAGAAACAACACGACAACTATTTACGGTTTAATTCAGACCACAATCCCCACAGTGCCGGTGCATACGTTAGTTCACGGGGGTGCGTGTCCTAGTAACTGAGGAGAAAATCGTTTGTAAATGAATTGTACGGTTTTTACAATTTTATATTTGAGTGAAATATTAGATACAAGGTAGAATGACAGTCCATCTATCGGTCGCTAAACGGATTTATTCCTCTTTTCTTTAACTGAACCGACTGAAATACGAGTCAATAGAAATTTAATGTGAATCATTAGATTTGCTTTATTTGGCGGAGACAGACTGAGGGACAGCAGTAAAGCTCCAGAGCAGCAGGGGAGGGAAACTAAGAGCTAAGAGCTAATTCTTTTAAATACGAGGAAGCGTGTGAAAATAAGTGCACAGAGGTTAAGTGCTATTCAGGCACCTTCGGGTGATTTAGGCTTGAGGAGTGGAGAGAAGAGTCGAGTCACAGTGATTTTCAGTCACATTAAAACAAAACAAGAGAGCGAAGGGAAATGAAAATGAAAAAAAGAGAAACCGAGCACATCAAAATGCACTAAAAGACATAAAAGACACAAATAACTTAAAATAATTAGCTAATCAACAGTCGAACGCCGGCTGAATGAAAAGCAAGATGAAACCTTGATGGTTCTCAGTAGAGTTCATTTCTCCACCAAGGCCCGACACTACTTAAATTCAATCAAGCGGCTCCATTTGCACACGATCAGTCCCCTGCAGATTTCTTTATTAAGATCCATGAATCATTTCCTGGGAATTAAGTTATATGTTATAATTGGAGAATAATTATGTTATAATTGGAGAATATAGACTGTCAGAACTCGCTCCCTGCTTTATTGGAGCGCTTAAGAGCAGCGGTGTAATCTCATTGGCCGAGCACAAGTGAGCATCCTCCTGACCGCAGGGTTTGATTTGAGTGCTCATCAGAGTCGTGCCTGGCAGTCTGTAGTCTGAAAACCTAAGTGTGTGTGTGTGTGTGTGTGTGTGTCAGGGGAGAAGGTTATCACATTATCTGAAGAGAGACAATCCCCCGTCAGTGAAGGTGTGTGTTACACAGCGGAGACGATATGAGCCATCATTAACGCCAGAGGCTCCGAGCGGCCATGATGTTTGTGTTCTTACAAGCTCGCGGGAGAACTCGTCCTGATGTCCGTGGTTTTATTGTCCTTTTCAGCAATTTTGAGCAGAAGACCCGGAGCAGCTACATCCTAGTGTGTGTGTGTGTGTGTGTGTTTGTGTGTCTGTGTGTGTGTGTGTGTGTGTCTGTGTGTGTGTGTGCGGCCTGTTCCCAATTAATCTGGATCAGCATGACACAGAACACTTACAGACATCGGAGTGAGATTATTTTCCAGTTTAACCACGACAGCTGACCTTTAACTAGGCTTTGGAGATAATTGGCTGACAGAGAATAAATAATTAACATTGTGTGTATTAATCGCCGATTGGACAGAAAGCGTGAAGACAAGATGGGTCCAAAACCTGATTGGGACACGGACGAGGACCAATCACAGGTGTTTTAGTCACTCATGGAGGGAGAAACCAGATTTTTTTTAAATGAACCTGGATTTGGAGACAGAGGTCTCAATCTCTAGATGTTAATTTAGTAAATGAATGTCCCAATTAGAGTCTTATAGACGAAAATGCACCGTGTGCATTGGGTGCATGGATTCCTTGTGATTGACAGCTAGTACCGTCCAATGAGTGCAGTGTCCTCAAGCGGCCAGTCAGGCTCCGCCCCCTGCTTCTCCAAATATGGTAGCTTATGGTGTGAAATAAACAATATGGAGCTGAACAAAATGGCTACCTCCCTCAAAACACCAATCAGCTGAAGTTTGTGATATTATAACGTTTCTAATTGAATTAAATGAATTCTACTCCTACAGATGTAGAAACATCTGGAACCACACCTTCCAGGTACCATGCCAAATTCAGTAAAATCCTTTTTTAACTCCCAGTCTAAGATTTCCTTCGAGGAAGCTGTGGTTCAGGCCAAACTGGTAGAAAACGTAAAGCAAGAACTTAAAGAATCCAGAGTTTCCCTCCTGTCAGACACCTTGTGTGCTTTGTGTCTCACCAGCTCAGCGTCGATCTCACACCATCATCACACGTTATTTTCAGACGTGTTAATTGGGAGAGGAGGTTGGGAGGAGCATGGATGTGGAGAAGTTGTGAAGTCAGGGTTGTTCTCCGAGGGAAACTGGAGATGTTACGTTCAAGAGAGTGCTGAGATCAAACACACATCTAGGTTGTGTATCATTTAGACGCTCAGGCTGTGACGTCATTAACGCCCTGCGTTACTGGAGATGTCACAGGTTTGATCCCCGTCTGTGGTGCAAAGACTAATAATGAGCCTTCTGCTAAATTCACACGTTCAGTCTGAGAGGGAGATCTGAAATAAACCTGGAGCTGAACCGTCTTCCGTCGGTTTACAGTCTGACACACAAGTAGAAACACAACACACACTCTGCGATGTTTTGGTTGATCTCTAATAAACAACTACTTGCATACGACTGCCAACAGCTCAATGTGGTCCACCTCTTTAGGACCAAACTAGAAACAGAAAACAGAAACTCCCGGAGCCAAAAGTCCTGTTTCTCACGGATATTACGTTCAACAAGGATTAAACTCAAAGTTAAAGTTTTTAAAAAGCCGCTACGCCAGAAAAACGAACTCTTACCACTGAGATATTTGTGTTTGCAGGACAACGTGGACCTGGGAGAGCTGATGTTCTCGTTGTGTTACCTCCCCACGGCTGGCCGGCTCACCATCACCATGATCAAAGCCAGAAATCTCAAAGCCATGGACATCACCGGGGCCTCAGGTGGGTTCTGTGGATCTTTGTTGCCAGCATCTCACATGTGTCAGTACATTTTGACCTCCTCACTGAAAACGCCACCTTCTCCGTCTCCAGATCCGTACGTGAAAGTGTCTCTGATGTGTGAAGGCCGGCGGCTGAAGAAGAGGAAGACGTCCACCAAGCGAAACACCCTGAACCCGGTGTACAACGAGGCCATCGTGTTCGACGTTCCTCCTGAGAACATCGACCAGATCAGCCTGCTCATCGCCGTCATGGACTATGATCGGTTCGTGAGTTTCAGAAGCTGTTAGAATGCGTAGGGTAAAAAAAGGACACAAATAGATGTGTGGTCCCCCTTTGTCGTGTCCCTCCATGTGATCGAATGTCTCCATGTGTGTTTCTCTGGCGTCCTGCAGAGTTGGACACAACGAGGTGATCGGCGTGTGCAGAGTGGGCAATGACGCTGAGAGTCTGGGACGAGACCACTGGAGCGAGATGCTGACGTACCCGAGGAAACCCATCGCTCACTGGCACCCGCTCATAGAGGTACTGCCCCCTGTGGGATACAGGGTACAACTACACTGTTTGGCCCTGGTGATAGATATACCATATTTAACATATTCAATAAGTGTATTTGCATTCTATAACTTGCCAGTTAGTGGTAAGCATAAAGCACGGCTGAGGCAGATGGGAACCTCTCAACAACATAGCGGGCAAATTCTAATCGGACCAGATGATGGCAGTGGAAATTTGAAAATTAGACGCTTATCGTTAAACTTGTTTTTCCCCATGTTCATAAACTAGACTGAATAGAAAGACGTTCCTTTAATGCATAAACTAAAACAGAAATAAACGACATAGCGCACAGAGAAACTAATGATTTGATATCTTTTAAGGCCCATTTGTAAAAATGTAATTTAGGATTTAAACTTTGTCACCTGCAGCCTCCCTGCACAAGCATCATCCTCTGGGGACCATGAATATCTGCATTAAATCCTTTTAACGATCCTTTTGAGATATATTAATCTGGACTAAAGTGCTGTGCCAATAAACAATGATTAATGTATAATGTGATTTAGTGCTATGGATATAGAATAAGATTATATATTCATCATTACTAATAAGTGATCATTGTTTGATATGGAGGTAAAAAGCCGAACATGTTGGTAATTGGTTTGATGTCAGATGTAAGGAGTCTCCGCCCACGTGTCCCATTTGTTCAGCCGTTTAAACACGAGCGTGAAATGAAATAAAAAACGATTATTCAGAACGATTCAGAAATCTGAATATTTTAGTAGAAACAGCTGCGAAAACCAAAAGTGCAGGAGAAGCCGAGTGCAGCGCTGGTTTTTAATGAGACACCAACAAACAGTGGAGATCGTTAATTCAGAAGAGAGCTGAGATGTCGTCGTCTCTGTTGGTCAAGGTGCCGTGGGAAGAAGAAATAAAGTGAAGACATAACACAGAATGAACCTGGTGGTTTGTGGACATGGTTTCCAGAACAAGAGGCACCTCGCTCGCTCACAGAGAGAGAGAGAGAGAGAAAGAGAGAGAGAGAGACTGAGCTCTTTCTATTTCTGAATCCACAGCCCACACTCATTAAAAAAACAGAGCATGTTAAAACAGATGCCTGATTCATGTAAATTCATGCTGCCACAGCTGCATGTGTTGGTATTCAGCTGAAGGGGGGGGGGGGGGGGGGGGGGGGGCGAGAGATAAAAAAACACTTCAGAGCGAATCGCGACAGACGAACGAAACGGGAGCGGCCGTGACGTTAGCATCTATCTGCTGACCCCTGTGTTCCCTGTGTTCCCTGTGTTCCCTGTGTTCCCTGTGTTCCCTGTGCTCCCTGTGCTCCCTGTGTTCCCTGAGCGAGGTCAGCGGAGGGACGCTCATTACGAGAGAGGTCAAGGACCCGGGGATTATTATCATCATCTCTACTGATCATGTGTCAGTGATTTTCTTCATCGACCCATCGACATTTCCACCTGACAGAAGGCCAGCCAACCAATAATGAGAATAATATATTAAGATCATTATACCGACCGTGCTTAACTTGCATGATTCCCCCCCCCCCCCCCCCATGTGATCATGAATCGCCATCTCCTTTATGGGGAAATTAATTTATTTCCGGCAAGATCCATGAAAACAAACATAACTTCCCCAGTGGAGGTAAAAGTCATCAGTGTGTTTACAGGACTTTCAGATTTGTTGGAACATAAAAACTCTCCTGCTGCCTCAAGGGCCATTTGTCTAGCACTAGAACACACACGCACACACACACACACACACACAGACACACACACACACACACACAGACACACACACATGTTAGTTGAGTCTCCTGGAGCTCTGTCCTGTTTAGCCCATTAGCAGCAGCAATGGACCATAGCAGCCGGACCTGAGATCCACACTAATGGCTTATCTGTGTTTCCTTAAAAGATCTACACGGAAGCCCTGATGGGATCTAGACTATTGGACACGTCTCTCACTCACACACACACACTCACACACACACACACACACGCACACAGACACACATGCTGAGAGTTTTATGGCTTTTGGAAAGTGTTGGCGTAAACTTCACTGACCCTCTGACCACAAACTGCGAGTATTGATAATTCAACAGCTTGATAGTTAAAGCACACACACACACACACACACACACACACACACACACACACACACACACACACACACACACAAACAAACACACACACAGTCTCCATGACTTCAGAGGACATTAGATTGACCTGCGTTCTTTCCCTGGAGAAGTATTCTAACCTTAACCATGTAACTACAACTTGCCTGACCCAACCTTGACCTATTGACCCTAGGAATTTACCCGTCTGAGCTCAACCATCTTCTAGTTTTTTTATTTGATCTAGAAGAGGACATTTAGAGAATCAAACTAACCGGTTCACCCTCTCTCTTTGTTTTTCTGTGTTGTGCGTTTGGTCCAGTGGGTCGTACAGACAGTGGCGGGGATCGGAAGCCAAGGAGGATCCACCAATTCACTGAAGATGCCACCTTCACCATGAAGACACACACACACACACACACACACACACACACAAAGAGCCTCAGGGTGGAAGAGTGATGATGGGCGATGGGCCTGCAGATAGTGAAATATTAAAACATAAAGTACCAGGTGTATTAGTACCCGGTGAGACTAACCTGTAGTAACATCATCTCAGCCATCCCTCTAACCGATGTGTCATTAGACTGAACTGTGGGCTAATCACCACGTTTTAAAACACTTAACTACATTCCAGATGAACTAACTACAGAACTTTATCTCTTTTAAAAAATGTAACTGACACGACTAACAGGTTGAGATTAACTAACAGGTCGAGGTTTCCTCAGCACGTCACAGGTTATGGACCAAAATCATTAATTTCAATGTGAACGAGTGGAGCTGTGATTAGTGACGTGTGTGAGATCAGTTAGAGTCGGGGAACGGAGTTAAGAATGAGAGGAGAGTTATCAGATCATTGTAAGACTATATTTGTGCCGAGGTCGAGTTCTGCAGCCAGCCACCAGAGGGCACTCCAGATGTTTTGGGCTTCACATCGAAGGGGCTGTCATGTCCTCCCTCTTCATCTTCAGTCTGAGCATCGAACCCTCTCCTGCACTGATTATAAAGTACACAACCTAAACTTTTAGTTCAAACCTTAGTTTCACTGCAGAGGGCGACTCTCTCACAGAACTCTTCCTGTAGAGACGTAAAGTGAAGAATGTGTAAAGCAGCTGACGGGATCACACAGTGTTTGATTTACTGCATGTTAAATACTTTGTTTACAGGGTGCGGTCAGAATGAAGGAAACACAAGCTTGATGTTACCAGTGTTTGATGTTCTGGTAAATCTGGAAATCATCGGATCTCCTCCGAGGAAACATCGATGCTAACTGTCAGATTGAATGCTAATGATTCTCAGTGATATCCTCGACATTCTGATGTGTTTCATCATCCATGTTGTAATAAGACTAAAGGCCCCAAGAAACTAGGAATGTGTGTCACGCCCCCTGTGGCCGAGTCGTAATTAGCAGCTCAGCATGGAAACTCATGACGCTGCGTTTTGTTGTCGAGGATTTCACTGATGAATCAGACAACGATGTTCCCGGTGTAACGTTCGCTAACTGTGCGCAATTCTTAGGAGTAAATTCAGATTCAGAAGTGTATGAAATACAAATATATGAAAACTAACATTTAACATTAAGTCCCTAACGTCTTAACAAGCTTTTAAAAGATGTTTCTACAGCTGCATTAATTGATTTGACCAGGAGGGGGCAGCAGATCACGATTTAAACGAAACAGTGCTTCAAACAGGTTGTGAAAACATCCATAATCTTTTAAACATCTGAAGCCTTCGACTCTCGATCATCGCTCTTATGGACCCGGTGGTAAATCCCTTGAGCCTTTTTAATGGGTCAAAGGTCTCCCATTAAAAAAACAAGACTGAAATCAATCCCTCACAATCATGTCATCAAATTAGAAGAAGCTCTGTTTCCAGAAAACGAGCGAATAGATTATTTCTGTTCTACGAACTCTGCTGTCATGGGACCGGATGTTCTCCTCTGTGTTGTGACCTCACTCTGCAGATGTTTGTTTTTAGAAAGTGGGATTAAACCCAGTTTTGTTTAATGTCTTCGTATTGGACAGTTAATGAAGTTTCTCTTGTGTTGGTAGGAACAGTGCATGCATCCTTTTTCTGTGAGTCATTTTGAAATCTCTTTAGCTGTGAGATACTAACCATAGTGTAAACACCAGATGTATAATGAAACTAAGGCAGACTGTGCTAACTGTCCATCTGATGTTATTAATAAATATTTCTATTTATATATGGAATGGACTGATTTATGGGGGGGTGAGAGATGCAGAGAGAAAGTGTTTCAGAAATAGAATCAGCACATCAACACCCCCGACCCCGCAAACCTGTGGTTGTTTTCCACCTCGCACCTGCGTCGTCAGTTCTCCCAACACACACACAGACACACACACACACACACACACACACACACACACACACACACACACACACACACACACACACACAAAAGGCAGAGAGAAGTCGGGTGTAAGTGGATTATTTGAGCCGTGTTAGAGTCTTTCCTCAGTCAGGAGCTGGTTTCACTTTCTAAACAAGTTGAAATCCATCATGACGTTTGGTGAACTTCTTGAAGAAGTTGTGCTGAAGAGGCTTTTTGCAGTTTGACCCGTCTCTGTGTTATGTCTCCTCTCTGGAGAAGAAGTGTTCAACCAGGTTTCCTTGTTGTGTTGCGGTTGAAAGTATAAACGAGGCAGCGAGGCCAGGAACATGACTCTTCGGGGGGGAGGGGGGGGGGTCTGAGTGATGTTTGGGATAACAGTCTGTCCTCGCTGCAAACACAGTGGGATGATTTTTCAGTTTCAGGGTGTGTGAAGGCAGCAGGGGAACATTGGAAGTGTTTCCAAACTGTAACTGTGCTAAACATCATTCCTTCAGACCGACGGCTCCAAACCACAGATCATTAGGAATCTGGGCCACGTTTAAACACGCCGGAGCATCGGAGAAGATAAAGTGAATCTGGGATGAAGTTCAACAGGCGCCAGAAGAGACGCAGCAGCGGCGAGGCGGCGTGTCGGGCGCCACACGAGCCAATTCGTCCGACTGATTCCTCCCGGTTGAGCTCAGGAGCAGTTTGCAGGCAGCTGCTGTGGAGCTCTCTCTGAAGGTGTGTGTGCTCTGGCTCCTGTGATGGTCGCCGTGAGGCCTCGGAGCGAGAGGAGCTTCATGAAAACACATAAATCACAAACGTCTCAGGACGAATCGAGCAGCTTCGCCACAGGCGGAGATTTGGATCCTCAATAAACTGGTAACCAGGAAAGTATGAGTGTGGTAACTTCTGTGGTAACTCGTACTTAACTCTTCCAATTCTGCCGGTGTTTGTGTTTTCACGTCCGACAAGATGGAATCTGTGGATATATGTAAAACGTTATTATTACCTTCGATCCTGTGCAGTTGTTGGTTTTCTGCTGCAAAGAAACTTAATTTTCTAAATATGATGGTTTCTATCTTAGATGGATTTGAACAGAACCGAGGATCCGTCGTCTCTGATCAGAGGGTTAGAAACTGTTAGAGGGTCAGGAGGAGAGAGAGAGAGAGAGAGAGAGAGAGAGAGAGAGAGAGAGAGAGAGAGAGAGAGAGAGAGAGAGAGAGAGAGAGAGAGAGAGAGAGAGAGAGGGGAGTGGTTTCTGCTTTGGACAGAAACAAACCTTTACTTTGCAGAACTGTTTCATCTCTTCATCCTCTTTCATTTCTACCCGTTCACACCTTCAGGATAAACATTGTAGAAAGTTTAATTCATTCCTCTTCAAACTTCTTTCTCCTCCGTTACCTCCAACTGCCTCCTGACACCAGACCAGTGTTTGGGACTTTGGCTGAGGCGGCTGCACAGACGTATATTTGGATCCTTCATCGTAAACGCTGTCAGTTGCAGTTAGTCTCGTTGATTCTGCTTATGCAGACGTGTAGGTGTTCGGCTGCAGCTTCATTTGAATGCACTCCCACGTGCTGCCGCCCTGAGCTGTTTATCCCCCCCCACCCCGTCCCCGTCCCCGTCCCCGTTCTAAACAGATCACGAAGGAGAAAAGTCTCCAGGAGACGCCTTCAATTCAATCAGGCTGATGTACAAGGTGGAGCTGAGTACCTGGAGGAGGAGGAAACGTTCGAGTCTCTGGAGGAACGAGAGAAACATGTGGAAGTAAGAACTGGTTTTCTACAGCTTGGATCTTTCAGTGGATTCTATTCTCTGTCCACCAGACCACAGCCGGGCTCGATGGTGTGTTCATGGTCAACTGGGCTCCTGCAATAAGAGTCGAATGAACGTCAAGGACCAAATCTGATAACTGGTTATTGTGTGATGTGATGTGAATGAATGAACTGAGGAATGAACCAATGAACCAATGAATATTGAATGTTCCAATACAGAGCTCGTTATCAGGGGAGATGCTGCTCCACTTTCACTCTCTCATCTAATGGAGAACGACTCGCTGTGTGTGTGCATGCATGAGTGGGTACGTGCGTGTTTCTGTGTGTGTGTGTGAGTGTGTGTGTGCATGCATGTATTAGTGAAAGGGAGGGAGAGGGAGATAGAGAGAGAGAGAGAGAGAGAGAGAGAGAGGAGGTGGGGGAGGTTGTGCTGAGCTCATCTCACCAGTAAGAATCAATTTGGTTGAGAAGAAAACGAGGTTACTTAGTTTGTAATCACACCAGCACCTATGGGACGGACGCATACACACTAACACACACACACACACACACACACACACACACACACACACACACACACACACACACACACACACACTCTCTCTCTCTTCAGGGATGCTAATGGCTGCACTGCTCACCTCTTCCTGTCTCTGAGCTGCGAGTTACTGACTTGTTTCTGATCCCGAGCAGAACAAATTCATAAACATGAATTTAACGCACAAATATCAACATGAGAATTCACTGTCACTGAACAAAAACTGAATAATGTAACATGAGGGTTCAACATGTGAACCTGTTACAGCAGCCTCATGGTGAGAGGATTTAAAAAGGTCATGTAGATGGAAATTAATACATGAACATCTCGTCTAAAGCTGCAGAATTGTTATATTCACATTAGATCCAACATATATAAATGAAATAAATGAAATTGCAAAATGTGTCTCACATTCCTCATGTTGTAAAACAATGAATTCAGTCTCAGCTGTCAATCATGAGGATTCAGCCTGTTTTTATTCATTATATAACTAAAAGGCCCAAACGTTCTGAAATTCCCTGAAGATCCATGAATTATTCAAATGGAAAATTTTGAAAATGTAAAAAAACTTAGTTTTAGACTCCTTTAGAGCTGGATCCTGTTTGTGATGCTGCAGCCGGCTCAGTGGTCGTTTTCCTCTGAGTCCAATTTTACATTTTCTCCAGACAATATATGAGCTGGATTTCCATTTCCTGAACCTGAACCTGCAGATATTCAAGATTCAAGATTCAAGAGTTTATTATCAAATGCACAACAATAACATTAAGCAGAAGCTGGCAATGAAAACAACATTACTGTTTGCTTTACTTTATATAATATCACATCGGATCGATTTAACAACTTTAACAATAAAACAAATTTAACATCAATATATTCGATTTTAAATCTCTCAAAATATATTGTAGTGCTAAAATATGTAGGCAAGTGAGTCAGGCATTAAAATCATTTAATTTGTCAGCGCCCTCTGATGGACAAAATATGTAATGTTTAAACTTTGTTACAATTTCTCATTATTTATTTTACCATTAAGCACACTGTGCAATGTTCATGTTATTTATCATACTCTCTCTATATAAGTCACGTCACTGCTACTGTTAGCAACATGCATCTTAATTATTAATAACAATATCATTTGATTTGAGCCTGTCATGATCCTGGTGAAGGAAATTCTAAATGTACCAGCAGCAGCAGAAGAATCAGTGTAAGAGGAAAATACTGCAAACATATGGACTGTACTATCAAAAACATAAAGAGCACAAAGATAAGCAGCAGGTCCTCTTTACTACATCTCTTTACTTTGCCTCACACCTGTGGAGTGTTGTCCTGCTGATGCACTGATGCAGATTCTTCCTCCACCTGATGAGCAGCAGCAGTGACAGTATTTCCTCCATCGCTCTCTCTCACACCTGCACAGCATCGAACCTGCAGCCGCTGTACACGTGCTTTGACTGTCGTTACATGATCACAGATTCAGTTCAGCTCTGATCAGTCACTGGAAAACTGGGCCCATGTGCACAGCCGTCATTTCAACACCTGCTATTTAAAGCAAATCCTTCAATCACTTCTCACTTGGAGCAGAAGAAGCTGCTTTTAGACTAATGTCCTCTTCGCCTCACAGTCACATCATTTATAAGTACAACCTGACAGCTTCTCATTATGTTTCCACCGGACCTTTGATTAACACTGACCCTGTAGAGCTCAGATGGAGCTGTGGAGGAATATTGTTCCAGGCAGAACGGACTCCGACAGGAAATCATCATCGTTGTGAAGTGAATTTTCCAGTTATAATAAAATGTGTCTTTAATCTCATCAGGAGATTAGTTTCTCTTCCAGTCCAGAAGCAGCCGGAGCCACAATCCTCTGCAGCCTCAGTGATGATCATGTGCTCAGTGTCGTCATGCACGTTCAGATTTTAGTTTCACTTGAATAAAACTTTAAAGCGACACCATGTGCAGCTTTCACTGAGCAACAGCACCCCCTGCAGCCACACGTGGAGATTTCACTTGTGTTCCTGAGCCGTCGAGTGGTTCTCATGTTATAACAGCTTCTGTTCAGACTCAGACTCGGCTCGAGTTGCATCATCAACATCATTAAAATATCTCTGGATGTTCTGCATCGTGTTCTCAGCCTCCGGACGAACGGATGAGACGTACACACATTAAATAAAATGATGTTTACAACAAGCTTCTTCATCGCGTGGATTTCTAACGTGACTCTCACATGAGCCGCTCCTTCTACTCCTCATCTCTCAGGGAGGAAACCGACCAGTGTCCTGAGGAAATGACTTGTGTTCTCTGGAAGACGTCCTCGTGCAGCTGAGTGAGCAACAGTGTGTTAGCTCCACAGGAATGTGATGGAAACAGAGGAATAACAGAGAAGAAGAGGAGGAAGGAGAGAGAGAGAGAGAGAGAGAGAGAGAGAAGGTTATGTAACACATATCTTTATGAGCTTTATAAAAGAGGAGCAGAGGAAAACGTCTATATCAGAACAATAGAAACAAAAGATATAGAATAACAGATACTTTTCAGAATCTATCAATAATTCAGACTTAAATAAAAAGCTTTCTTTAGTTTTAAGTTTCTTCTGTTTAAGTAACATTTATTTAGACATAAACATATCTAAATAAAATATATAAAAGATATAAAAAGTGAAGTAAAAAGTGAAATGCAAAATGCAACACTTCTCTGTGAGGATCAGTGAACATTTAACAAACAGGACGGAGAACAAGTGGATTTCACTGCAGCTGAATGTTTCACACATTTATCTGTGAATTCATGCTCATCATAATCTGAGAAAACTTTTAGAGCCAATAAACCTCCGTGTCTGGTGTGTGTGTGTGTGTTTGTGTGTTTGTGTGTGTGTGTGTCGCCCCACTGGAACCTAAACTGAGCTGCAGAAGAACATTTGGTCTCAGATGTAGAACTAATGGGCCCCAGGAGAGTGTATCCTTCAGCCTCAGGTCTGATGTGTTTCAGACTCATTCGAGTGGAACATCTATTTATTTGAGGATTTCCATCATTTATAAATGTGAATTATTCATTAATCCAAACAGGCAAAATATTTTAGTCCAGAAGTTTAGTTTAGTTTTATTTGTGATGAAATAGAATTTACAACAAGTTGTATAATAAATGATATTAGAGGCAGATTTACATGATTGAACAAAGAAGTGTGACCTTTGTAATTGTGATGTAACTGTTGCTCTCAGGGTTCGAGGCTGAAACCCACGAAGCACCTGCAGCAAACATCATTTAATATTGATCAGGAGCCGATGAAAAGCTGCTGGACGTCTTCATCAGGTTTTTATTATTCATGAGCCCTGATGTGGAGGCTGAGTTCACCTGGAGGTTCAGAGAGTTACACTGTTCCATTATACATACATACAGGGAGGTGAGGGTGAGGGTGCACGTGCACATGTATGATCTGTAAATTAAGATGGACGACGCGTCTTTACTTCTTCCAACTGTCCAGATATGAAGCCAAAATATTCCCAATCAAACGCGGCCATCTTGAATATTTGGAGTCGGAGTGATCACAGGATGGAGCTGAAGCTTTGCATCTTGCCCAAGGACACTTCGGCATGTGGAACAGGAAAGACATCATCAAACGGTGGATCTTCTGGTTAGAAGACGACCGCTCTTACCCCTGAGCCACAACCCCCCCCCCCCCCCCCCCCAAGCAAACAATTTACTTGATATTCATGTGACTTTTTAATTGGGCCCTAGTCCCATCCACTAACATGGAGGAGTCGGGACTTAAAACCTAAACTAAACCCAAACAAGACACTTTAGTCAAAGACTCAAAAGTAGAACTTCAGACCTCTGGAAGTTTCAAATGATTGTAAATCAAAACTAAAGCAATATTTTACATCCAATGTAAAAGTTAATGCAGTAAAAAGCTGAAATCAAATATGACCCCATGATATTTAAACTTTATAATATTTTAATACTGAAAATACAAGATACAAGTTTGGCTGTTGTTTATTTTCCCAGGCTTTCCTATCCTCTATCTCCATCTAGTGGAGGCAAACTGTAAGTACTCAACTAGGCATGAGCAAACTGGAATTATTGCAAATTCATCAGTTATATTTATTTTAAATATATAGTAGTTAGCCATTAAAATAAGCTGCATATAATAGTTAATATGTGCAGAGCAAAAGCAAAACTGTGTGACTGATCCCTGAGTCACAATCAGAGATGAAGCTCTTTCCTCTTTTCACCACATTGAGAAGACGGTTCAGGGTTCGATTCCTGAACCAACAGGACTAAGATCATTTGTGCCCACGAGCATTGAGCTTCTGAACAAACTGTGGAATAAAGACAATTGAACCTGTGTCCGAGGAAACTGAAGATTCAAACACGTGGAAACAGGCGAGAGTCAAACACATAAACCCAAAACCAGATCCTCACATTTACATCGTTTTTATTGTAAAGGTGGTTTCTTACAAAATAGTCACATGATACAGAAGCAAAGGAACAACAGAAAGAGGAGAAGTGAAAAGTGAGAGAATGAAAGAAAAACATCTACAGAGAATCTTCCTGATGAAACAAACTACGATATGACCTGATGAGTGTTCATGATAAAAACAGATTCAACAGATCCTGATGGTGAACGTGAGTAAAAACAAAACAACACATGAACGTGATGTGTGTTTGAAGCAAGGCCCTGGTGACAGCCGTCTGTACTGATCTGTCCCACAGACACATTATGGTCTGTTGGTGCTCGATACAGACACGTCTCTGTTTCACAACATCTAACTGAAGAATAATCTGTTTTCATTCCACACATGCTAACGTAAGATCTTCTATCGCAGGTTTAAAGCTACATCAGCTGAAACCACAGAGACACAGCAGCACAGGATATAAAGACTAAGTTCAACAGTATAAAACATCTCCATTTAAATGAGTCTGTTTAATTAGGGAAAGAGTTTTTCGTAAATTACGTACAAGTGTCATTTATAAGTGTTGGTTAGATAGAAGATATACAGTACATCCATAAGAGTGAGGAGACACCGGGGTCTAGGTCCTGCAGAAGAATCTAAATGTTCTGTTTGGTTTGGTTTCATTTTCCAGGATTGTTTTTTATTTTTCTTATTTTTACATGAAATTTTTAAAACTAAATTTAAAACCAGTAAGCTGATCCAGTGGCTGAGGAGCTTAAAGAGACATATTCTGCTCATATTCATGTTCTTTTTAATTGGAGTTAAAAGGTTTTCATGCTCTAACCTTTGGGCCTTTTTAAACTTTGCAGAACTTTTAGATTCACTGAAAACCTTGTGAACACACGTGAGGAACAAGAAACTGAAGAAAAGCATCAGTATATCTTAAAAACCTAAAGTCACTGTGACAACATGAGCAGAGTTTGATGTGAGTTCCCAGGAAAACCTCGGATTGAGCCTCATTCTGTCCCTGTGAGTCAAAATGAAAGTGAGAATCACTGAAGTGGATTCTTCTCCTCAGTTTCCGGTTCAGATGGTTTTAGTTTTTTTTTTGCAGGACTCAGACTCCAGTCTCCCGTCGTGGTCTAAAGTAAAAAGCCCTGTTCACTAACTGTCTACAATGGCTTCACTAAACAGCATCATCCTGTTCTCTGTCTTCACCTCCTCCCTCACACTCCTTCTCTTCTTCTCTCCCCCCCATCATCATCATCATCATCATATCTCGAGTATTCAACTCCTCTGTGAGCTCAGTAGTGCCCCCTAGCAGGGATGAACGTTACAGGCACGGATCTCCTTCCGGTCCTTACAGCTGGACACCACAGCGCCCTTTGTTCTTTTCTTCGGCATCATGAAGTGTTCCTGGATCCCCCCTCCGCACGGTTTGGAACAGTCCGACCAGCTGGTCCACGGCTGCATCCTGCAACCTGTGGGAACAGTGGGAACACGAAGGGAAGGGAGTTGATGCTGGACGACCGGAGACAGATCAGAAGTTTGGTCTTTTCTGAGAACCAAGAACGACTCAGTGTTCCTCTGTCTTATTGGCCGAGGATCGACCTTCACGTCGTCCTGGACTGAACCAAATAAAGCTTTGATTTGACTGTAGAGATTAAATTGCAGCTCAGGCCACAAAGTTCTGTCTGACTTATATTAGAACAACTTGGGACTTGATTCTCACTGGTCACATAAAAAGGATTTAAGAGTTGTTTAAACACTAACCTTGCTGCTCCTCCAGTGCTGCGTCTCTACCCTGTTTCCCCCGTCTCCTCCTTTTTCCTCCTCCTCCACCACCTCCTCCTCCTCCTCCTCCTCCTCCTCCTCCTCCTCCTCCTCCTCCTCTCTCCTCCTTTGTTTTTTTTGTCCGGCACTTCCTGATCTTGCACTTCTTCCTCTGGATGCTCTCGGGACAGGCGCTGCCTCCGAACTGCGGCTCCAGTTTGACCATGCGGGTTCGGATGGTGTGACCTTTACCGCAGGACTTGTTGCACTCGGACCACTCGGACCAATCGGACACCATGCAGTCCTGGGCTGGAGGGGGGGGGGGGGAGGGAGGGAGGAAGTGTCATAACATCAACAGCTAAAAACTGAAATTCACTTCAACAGAGCGTACAGGAGTTTCACTCACGACACTCGGGCAACATGCACTTCTCCGTCTGCTCCAGCTCCTCCCTGCACTCTGCGGGATCAGACTTCATCATCCTCTGACGGGTTCGAACGCCTCGGCCACACGTCACACTGCAGCCGCTCCAGTCCGACCAGGGGGACATCATGCACGGGATGGTGTCTGCACAAACACACACACACACACACACACCCACATACACAAGTTACACATCTGTGAAACATGTCTCTAAATGAATGAATAAAGTGTTTCTGACTCACGGCACTCTGGCATCATGCACTTCTCCACCTCAGCCACCTCGGTTTTACACATGGATCCGTCTATCGGAGGCATCTTCACCATGCGCTCACGTCTCCTCATGCCGATCCCACAGGTGGCGCTGCAGGGGTCCCACTCCGCCCACTCGGTCACCACACAGCTGCTGGGAGCTGTGGGAGAAATTAAAAGTTTTCAACTTCCAAAGTCAAGGAAAATGGTAAAATAATGATTTTAAATCCAAAAGGTCAAAGGCCAACTTCACCAAAACACCTTTCTAGTCATTTTAAATGTCAAAATATTGTAAAAACTTTTTTTTTTTAAACACTTGGTGACACAAAACTAACTGTAACTGGTACATTACACAGTTTGG
Source organism: Platichthys flesus (assembly GCF_949316205.1). Classification (NCBI taxonomy): domain Eukaryota; kingdom Metazoa; phylum Chordata; class Actinopteri; order Pleuronectiformes; family Pleuronectidae; genus Platichthys; species Platichthys flesus. The sequence goes on from NC_084950.1 coordinate 2,501,072, forward strand.
ATAAAGATGTCACAGCTAATTAAAAAATTCAGCTTATTTCGAAAACTGCAGATTTCTTAGAGTTTGTCTCTGTTTGCTATAAATTAAATAAAAACACAAATCCATGCATGGCCCCAGCAGCGCAGCATCCACCAGGACTCACAGCATTCATCGTTGACCACGCACTTGTCCGTCTCCTCGGTGTGGAGCTGGCAGAGCGAGCCGTCCTCCGGATACTGTTTGACGTATCGCTCTCTGGACCTCATCCCCATCCCACAGGACACGCTGCAGGCCGACCAGCTGATCCACTCCGACATCATGCACGTGGACGGCTCTGTCCACCAGCAGAGGACAGAGGCAGAACATCAGCAGCAGATACCAGGGGAGGGACATCTCCAGATTTTACATTTTAAATTCAAATTTCCTTGTAATCAACAGCTTTGAAACAAGAAAGACTTTAGATCTTTAGTCAGCAGGCGAGATGATTGACAGGAGTCTCTGAACCCACCTCAGACCCGCTCCCTTCACCCTGAACTCTCTCCAGCACCTTCCTCTCCTCACTCATCTCAAAGTGGAAGGTGCCATTTTACTGCCTCAGCTGTCTCTTAATAAGTCCAGCAGCCGCGGGGACGGTTGTCTTCACAGCGTGAGCCCGAGGGAGGAAGAGTCAATATGTGTGACCCGGCTGTGTATCAGCTGCAGCTTCTCCTAACAAGGTCCACAAAGTCTTTTATCACTTCTAACCAGCACAGGGCTTCGAGATCTCTCTGCTCTCTTAGTGTGACTGTGTGAGTCTAACATCGTTTCACTGTCTTCTCCTTCAAACACGTCTTCTGAGAGGAAATCCATAACAACAAGATTCAAGTTTTAAAACTAAAAAATGTCCAATCAATGTCCAGAACCAGCTTTTTCCTTCCATGTCAGTTTTAATCCTAGGGGCTGCTTCACCCGAGGGGATTTTCAACTCTTCACTGGACACCACAGACAAATTCAACCCATTCTTAAACTTCTAATCTTCAGGAGCCACTCACTCACACACACACTTGAAGGTTGAGGGAAACTATTTCACAGTGACGATTGAAATCTCACAGGAACTCGTGAGATTCTTCTTCTTCTTCATCATCTTCAGTTTTTCGGCTAAAATACTTGGGATTGCATTACCGCCACCTTCTCTGCACCCATTGGACGAAACGACCTGTCAATCACACGGTATCCACACCTCAATGTCAACATTGCTTTGTCGTCTATTTGACTGATTGGATCATAATTCACAAAATGAGCATCAGCTGTAGTGAGTGTTTTCCCACAGACGCTGACTCGTGGTCTCAGGGACTTTCTCTCTCCGTGTGGACGAGGAGGAGTAAACGCAGGAGGAGCATTGATCTGTGTGAAAAAACAAAACGCAGCCGAGAGGATGGAACTGAAGAGCCTCGGAGCCTCGGAGCCTCGGAGCGGAAAGTCCATTAGCAGTGAGAAGAGGATGCTTTCAAAGAACACACTTTGAAAAGAAAACACTTGACTCTCCTGACACCCCCCCCCCCCCCCCACCACCAGGAGCAGCGTTGCTCACCGGCTGTGGCCTAATGAAGCCAAACTAAGTGAATCATTAATAAAAGAAACAGGTATCTATCTGGAGCTGGGACGAGGTCCCGTGAGAGCCAAAGTGTTTCCCAGGAATATTAATCATCTCTTGGCCTCGGCCCCCCCGATCGGCCGCAGCGTGAACTCCACAATTATCAATCTCCCGCCGCACGCTACCGGAGCGCTGAATGAAAACAAAGGAGAGGTGCTCGGGAACAAAAAGCTATCTGTGTAGCTGTCGGATAATCGATAAGAGGAGCGGGAGTGAGTGGAGTGTGTGTGTGTGTATGTGTTTGTGTGTGTGTGTGTATGTGTGTGTGTGTGTGTGTCTGAGCGGCTCGAGCTTCACTCGTCTGACTGGTCGACCTCCTGAGAGCGAGGGAAGAGGAGGAAGGAGGACGAAGACAGACGTGGACTCTGCTGCCGCTCAGCATTTGTTCCAAACTGACAACTTCACTGTAAATTGGACGAAAGCAAACTCCTGGGGTTGTGTGTTTGTTTGTGTGTCTGTTTGTGTGTGTGTGTTGTGGGATCGGCGGGTGCTTCTTGCTCGCAGTAAAAGAGCGTGAAATTGACGACTTTGATGGAAACCAGAAAGAAAAGTTTCTCCTTTGACGAGAAACAGGAAAGAAGTTGTTGCCAATTAGGTAAAAAACAAACAAGCATCTGTCGTTTGGATTCACTGTGAACATCATTAAATTGTTAAAGACGTTTGTGTTGTGACTTTATCTCCGTGTCCTGATCAGGATTCTCACACAATCCTCCTGTTGTTCCCATTAACACAACTCTGTACACAATCCTCCTGTTGTTCCCATTAACACAACTCTGTAAACACGCTGCGTTGATTTCTTTTTAGTCAAAGACAAACATGGTTCAAATCCCGTTTTAATGCCGGAGTCCGCTCGGCGTTAGCGGCTAATCCACTTAATCTTTTCTGTTTCACTGAAGCAAGTGGACGGATCCAATCAGGGTTCACTCTGTGAAATGAGGGATTTACTGTGTTCTGTGACAGATTCTGTGGATGAGACCGTCTCAGCCTCAGATACATGTCGGGGATCTCGGAGTCTCTCAGCCTCAATCAGCTCCTGAAGACGCACACAACACGGAGAACACACTTGTTTGCTCATTATCTGCTTCTCTGCACACAACAGACTCACTAAGCGGCTGCTTTGCGTCCGGCAGCCACCAGGGGGCCCCGAGAGTCAAACTAATCACTCCCTCTTTAGCAATTTGTCTTCCATATAAAAGCACAATTCTTCTTTTGTAGCTTTAGATTGAGGACGAAATACAGAGCTTTTATTTTGAAAATTACTTGCCACAAAGTTTTCTATGCACACAAAGCTGAGGCAGGGCCCCCCCAAACTTATCCGGCTCATGCCCCCGGATGTACAGGTCCGGCCCTGGAGCACAATAATCCCTCACAACAACAACAACAACAACAACAACAACAAACCCTCTATTGTCATCTGACGGCAGCACAATTAAATTTCTGTAATAAACTGAAACCACCGGGCTGTGAAATGCAAATGAAGCAAAGACGGATTCCATCAGATTAAGTCCGAAGGAAACACCCACAGTCACCGAGTCTGAGACAACAGCTCGACTCTAATCTGCTCATGAGTCTGTGAAACTAAGAAAAGTTTAGAACATAAGAAACTGAACCTTTTGTTTTTAAAGCTTACAGTTAGAATCACTTTAAGGAAAAAGGTTTGTCACAGTGAAAATAAAGATGGACGACACATCTTCACTTTCTCCTATTCTCCAGAAATGAAGCCTGCCTCCTCCATGTTGTTGGACGGGACAGAGACCAAACTAAAACGTCACAGTCCACATTATCTATATATTTTTCAAAGATCTATGGTAACAAGTCTATAAGGTGTGTGTGTGTTTGTGTGTGTTTACCCTCCAGGCTGCAGCCCGGGCCCATGCACGGCTGGAAGTCCTGAGTGTGTGGACACGGCACGCTGAGGTCCAGCTGAGCCTTCAGCATCCTCTGCCTCATCCGGCGGCCTTTCTCACACGTGGCGCTGCTGCACGCCGACCACGGAGACCAGCCCGAGTAGATGCACGTCTCCGGAGTGTCGTCTGGCAGAGGAACACAGAGGGGCGGTGAGTGGCTGGGTCATTGTTAAATCTGCTTTTCCACAACTTGATTTTCTATTTCATTCCACTGAGCTCCTTTCATCAGATGAGGGGCTGAAGGACGAGCGACTGGGATAACACTGATTATTTAACTTCACATCCGAAGGTGATTACCACAGGTAGCCGACCACGAGGGGCCACGGGAGACATCCGAGTGTGGGGGGGGGGGTGATGTGTGAATGTCTGGTCCAATTATCAGTGGGAGCAGCAGAACAAGAAGCAGCAGGGGTTCTGGTTACAATTAACAACCGTCTCTCAGGGGTTCGGACACAGAAGAAAGAGAGAGGAGAGGAGAGAGGGAATAAACCATCAGGCCTCAGGGACGAACCTGAGCGGCTCAGCTTCTCTGGGATAAAGTGTCATGACAGTCGAGGAGAACGAGGGAAGAGAGAAGAAGCCGGGGGGGGGGTTGACGGGGAGCTGGGCTGTAAGTGAAAGCAGCTCGGCTCCGGGCTGAGCGCCGCAGGGACCGGCTTGAATGGATTCTCTGTAGTGTCATCTCACGCAGAGAGGAGGGAGAGAGGGAGGACGAGGGAGGTAGAGAGGGAGCGGTGGAGGAAGAGGAGGAGGAGGAGGAGGGAAGGAAGGAAAAGGTTCATGACTGACTGAGGAGGACATTTATTCGGCGGCAGGAGATCCTCGTTAAGGATTCTGCAGCGTGGACAGAATCCTGCAACTGCTGGGAACCAGTCGACTGATCCCTGTGAGAACTGGTTTTCTGTCGACCACAGAGAGGAAGAGTTTGTGCCACTTGTGACATTAAATATGTTTTTATCGCATCGGAAGACAAATAAAGTAGGAAAAGCTTGAGGGCCCAGAAGGAGAAACGTTTAAACACGAGGACAACGAGATTCATAAATGGAAAATGTGTCGAAAACTGGGTCCAGACTATTTTCTGTTTCAAACATGAAGCACACAGCAGGAGATTGGTCCCATTCACAACAGCAGGAAGCTTCTGGTGAGGGGTAAAACAGCAGGCGGCAGCACATGATGTATATAATGGGTTGGAAGGCTCAGTGTTTACATCAACACTGGCATCAGGCTTTATTGTCAAAAGATGCAGCATTGTCTTCTTCGTGCTTCTGATTTTAGGCAGTTTGAAGTAGAGCCAATGAGAAAGCAGGATATTACATCCATACATATACAGAGCGTGAATCCAGAGCGACAGGATCTCAGAATATGAAGTGTGTCTGATAACGACAGGACTTGCTCCAGGCGCAGTTGCGTTGCTCTGCAGCCGCGGGGCGCCCTCCACCTCACAGCTGGGTGACCACAGGGCATTTCCAGATGTGCGTTCCGACTGTCTGACCTCCAAACCTGAGACTCCAGTTAGACCAGCTGGGACTCTAATGAGCTCACTGGGAGTCCTTGAGCATCGCAGAACCCTGAACCCGTCACTGGCTGTGTGTGAACATACGAGCCTCAGGTAACACATATCAGGGACTGGTACTTCACCTTCCTCCTTCTCCTCCTGTCCGATATCAGCCACTATGTCGTCGATGGTGTCCGGGACCACGTTACACTGTTCCCCCTGTGCACACAGAGAGAACTAATGTAAACAGATATGCACCTAATGGCTTCTTCTAATAACATGAACGGTAATTAACTTCCAACCAGATCCCACTTAAAGTAGTTTGTTAATTTGAAGACTCACATATTTTTCAGTATCTCAAGTAAACACACGACACGTTACCTTCCGAGCGATGCGTTCCACCACCAGTCTGGCTAGAGGGGTGATTGCCCCCCCCTCGGGGTCGTAGAACGGGCTCTGGGGATGGTCCAAGCTGGTCAGGGGTCGGATCTTCTGCTGGGGGATCGACGGCTTGTTTGGCGACTGGAAGAAGGTGAAACAGGGAAATGAATAAAATGGATGAACACAGCCATGCTTCTCTTTGAGCTTCTTTCAGCATGTGTGGCCCTGAACCAGCAACTAGACGGTTGTGGTGGTGGAGACCAAAACAAAGCTAAAAGAGGAAAGTACAAACACGGGGATGTTGCCCCATGTCTGCTCGGTGTGTAGCTGCTGTTTCCTTAACTATCTGCCCTTCACCAGTGGTGTGTCGCCGCTTTGCCCCCGGGCAGCCAAATTTAATTAATTCAGCTTTTTAGTATCTTATTTTTAAAATAGCTGATGCTACTAGAAACACTTTAAACCCCTGGTAACCTTTCCAGATATAAATAATATTTCCGAGCAGAACGGGACATCAAGTGGACATGAATCAAACCCCCGGCAGACCCCCCCCCCCCCCCCCCCCACCGGGATGCACCGAACATCAAATCAAATCTCTCTTTTATCAGTTCAAGGGCCTTTCAGGTTTCCACAGTCGTCTTCTCCCCAGGTGGAGGCCTCCGAGTTCTCAATGTGAATCTAAAGGTGAAATTCATCTGACAGCTCTTCAACAATCAGGGGGGAAATGTACGTGAGCGAGGAAGATGCTACAGGTGAAGATCAGGTCGCGATTTGAAGGGGAGCGATTCCCACGTTAGCATTGTGTGCGAGTCATTGTGGTAAAGTAGTCGGTGTCCTGGAGGAAAACATCTGCCCTGGCGAGCGGAGACGCCCGAGGGACGACAGTCTGAGTCGTCCGCCGGGGAACGACCAGAATAATCAAAGCAAAGCAGCCGGAATTTAGGGCATGGGAATTATTTTGTGTGTCACAGAATACAAATCCAACAGAAGGGTACTGTGCATGAATGTGTGTATGTGTGTGGAAAAAGCTTCTCAAATGAGAACAACATCATTCCTCTTGGGGGGGGGGCAGCAGGGCAGCGGCTATTCAAGCAGAATGAATAAAAAGTAATAATAGTACAATAGCTCGATGGTTTCCTCCTCCTCTCCGACCGGATAGGGAGGTTCTGTCAGGGGCCTGAACCAGGAGCCATCTGGTCCGGGGCCTCGTCTCCGTTTGATGTCACTATGATTTATTAATATCCTTTTAAACACCTCTTTAATAAGAGATAGGTGGCTTTGGTTCCAGGTGAGTGCGATAGAAGTGTTTGCACATAGCTTTAAAAAAAAAAAAAAAAACACAACCCTACAGAGAGAACTGATGAAACATGACAAATATGAATCATTCTCTTTCTTCTCTCGGCCAAAAATGTGTGTTTTCAAATCAAGAAGTTTGAAACCAACTTCCTGATGTGATTTATGCGGCGGTGCTGAATTAGACAAAAGGGCGACGGCTACAAAGGGAGAGTGGATGTGAAGTCAGTTCTGTAGAAACCTCCACTATTCTCTTTGTTCTGCTGCGAGTTGATGGAAAGTTTTCTCCTCTGACTAGCAGGATGAAAGATCTGGTGTGAGACCAACCAGAAGACATCTTCACCTTGTTGGAGATGATTTGAAGTTACAACACCGACACAAAGGAAAAGAGAAGAGGCTTTGGTTTTTCACACAATGGAAAAGATGAGCAGGTGTCTGAAGGAGTCAGGAGGAGTCAGGAGGAGAATGGAGGATTCAGGAGGAGTCAGCAGGAGTCTGAAGGAGTCTGAAGGAGTCAGGAGGAGTCTGGATGAGTCAGGAGGAGTCAGGAGGAGAATGGAGGAGTCAGGAGGAGTCAGCAGGAGTCTGAAGGAGTCTGAAGGAGTCAGGAGGAGTCAGGGGGAGTCAGGAAGAGTCAGGAGGAGTCTGGAGGAGTCTGGAGGAGTCAGGAGGAGTCAGGAGGAGAATGGAGGAGAATGGAGGAGAATGGAGGAGTCAGGAGGAGTCAGGAGGAGTCAGCAGGGGTCTGGAGGAGTCAGGGGGAGTCAGGGGGAGTCAGGGGAGTCAGGAAGAGTCAGGAGGAGTGAGAAGGAGTCTGGAGGAGTCAGGAGGAGTCAGGAGGAGTCAGCAGGGGTCTGGAGGAGTCAGGGGGAGTCAGGGGGAGTCAGGAGGAGTGAGGAGGAGTCAGGAGGAGTCAGGAGGAGTCAGGAGGAGTCAGGAGGAGTCAGCAGGGGTCTGGAGGAGTCAGGGGGAGTCAGGGGGAGTCAGGAAGAGTCAGGAGGAGTGAGGAGGAGTCAGCAGGAGTCTGGAGGAGTCTGGAGGAGTCAGGGGGAGTCTGGGGGAGTCAGGAGGAGAATGGAGGAGAATGGAGGAGAATGGAGGAGTCAGGAGGAGTCAGGAGGAGTCAGCAGGGGTCTGGAGGAGTCAGGGGGAGTCAGGGGGAGTCAGGGGGAGTCAGGAAGAGTCAGGAGGAGTGAGAAGGAGTCTGGAGGAGTCAAGAGGAGTCAGGAGGAGTCAGGAGGAGTCAGCAGGGGTCTGGAGGAGTCAGGGGGAGTCAGGGGGAGTCAGGAGGAGTGAGGAGGAGTCAGGAGGAGTCAGGAGGAGTCAGGAGGAGTCAGCAGGGGTCTGGAGGAGTCAGGGGGAGTCTGGGGGAGTCAGGAGGAGTCTGGAAGAGTCTGGAAGAGTCTGGAGGAGTCTGGAGGAGTCAGCAGGAGTCTGGAGGAGTCTGGGGGAGTCAGGGGGAGTCAGGAGGAGTCAGGGGGAGTCAGGGGGAGTCAGGGGGAATCTGGAGGAGTAGGGAGGAGTCCGGAGGAGTCAGGAGAAGGGGTAATGGCATTTCTCTGTCTGTAGGTGGCAGTAATTAAATGTCTGCTGTGCATTAGAGTGAACGATGCCTAAAAAAACTAGTTGTTTTATTTTTAGAAGAACACTTTCCAGAAAGAAAGAGTGAAAGATCATCTCAGGCTTCAAGGTTCTTAAAACGTTTGGTCTCAATCGGGGGGGGGGGGGGGGGGTAATTCTTCTCTGATTCTCTGCTTTTGTGTTGGAGACTCTTTTCTGATGGATATTTACCACAGTCTCCCGTCAGCCGGATATAAGCTTCTTGCTTATTCATGAGCTTGTAAACTATAAATAAATTGCTGTAGTCTGCAAACAGGGGGTGAATATGGATGAGCACCTTTCATATTTCATACTCAGGATGAAGGGAAACTACAAACAGGTGGAGGTCTGCTGTGATGTTGGGATCCAATCGATTACCAGTAACTCCAGCTGTATTGGATTTGGCTGCAGCGCTGTTAATCCCCAGAGACTCCACAAGTGTTTTGTGGACTCAAACACTTCACCTCATTCATAGTGGGGAGTAGATAATGAATGAATTTTTCTTTTTTGGGTGAACTATCCCTTTAAAGTCTGATAACGTCTCTACCACTGCTCGAAGACATTCAAACCCATCGGGACAATTAGGACAGACCTCGTATGAGACTCCTCCGTCAGTGCCGGCGTCCCAGGGGATGAGCTCCGTCTCCAGCCGCTGCACCCAGCCACACTCCTTGGTGCAGAGGTCCTCCCCCGACAGCCCCACGTTCCAGTCCGGACTGGGCCCCAGCATGGTGAGGAAGGACATCAGGTGCCGGGAGCGGTCCACGGAGAACTCTGCCGACGGAGCTGCTCGCCTGGTGAGTGGGTGAATAATCAAAGAGAGAGAGGAAGAAACAGAGAGCACAGTTGTGTTATTAACATCCACATCCCAGTAGAATTGTTTTCAGATTCACTAACATTCTCTTAGCGTTTCCTTTTTAGATTATTACTTTAAAAATGGGCAGTTGTGATGTCCTCTGACCTCTGACCCCTGACTCACTCTGCTAATTGCTGAATAATTAAAGCCCTGAAATCTCCAATTAGAGGCAGAAAATAGCTCATGATGAGGAATTCTATCTGCATGTCTGAAACCTGCTCAGTGGAATGACCGGATAAATTGGAATGTCTTTGGCATCTTAACCGAGACGTCCACACACAAACACACAACAACTCTTCTACAACAACTTTGACAACTTTGCTGGCAAAAACTGAACAGAATGAGCACATTTCTCACACTCGCAGTCTGTGTGTGTCTGTGTGTGTCTGTGTGTGTCTGTGTGTGACAGTGTGGGGGAAACATGTATGTGTGAATGTTCTCATTAGTAAAAATAATAGTGGCACAATATATTGCAAATGACAGAAAACGCTAGGAGGGGCAATTAAGCAGATGTTTGGTGAAAGATACAGTGCATTAGTGTGTTTGTGTGTGTCTGTGTGTAAGTGTGTAAGTGTGTTCCCACACTGTGCTGAGGGCTAGAATGGTGATAGGTTTCTAATTGCTCTTGAACCAATTCCAAAGTGTGCACAAGATGCCAGAGAGTGTTCAGACACGTCAGTGAGGCTTTTAAGAGGCTTTTGAAAAGACAGCATCATGAAACAATACAAAATACTAATAATCAATATTCATACAACAGTTTAATAATGATAATTGGGTCACAAATGAAAACCCTTTTTAAAAAGGTAGTGCTAGTTAATGCTGAGTTGATGCTGTGCAGAGGGAAGATGAAAACATGGTGATACATGCTGATAATAAATATTATCATTAATATTCGTAGTATTTTGCTAAATTATGCACTGAAACTGTTATTTAGTATTAAATCATTGTAGCTTGGTTAGGTTTTATTTGTTATGTGATTTTGCTAAGATGAAAGTGTATTTTAAACCGTTAACAGTTAATATGTTAAATTTAAATTTGCCTGAGGAATAAAAAAAGCTGTTCTTCTAATCGACCGACTGAATATTTCTGTCATATCTCTCTCAGGGGAGTGTTTTTCCTTTCATGGAAGTGACGTGGAGTGATACTCACAGGTTGAGCGGCTGCCATGCCGGCCACTGAGCCTTCGTCTTAATGACAGTCAGTACCTCATCTCCCTGCAGAGGAAAGAGAGGGAGAGAGGGAGAGAGGGAGAGAAAGATAGAGAAGCAACGTCGGTAAATTGGTGACAACAAAGGGACTAAAAAAAGAAACACTGGCAAAGAAAAGAGGCGAAGTGACAAATGGACATGACAGAGACGTGTGTTTCTCTTTTCAAAGGTTCAGGAACCTGGACAAATGTCTCTTATCAGGACCAAGTGGCTCTGTGCTGTTTAATACCAGCCGTCTGTCACTGTGCTGGGCTGTGGGCTCCTCTCTGAAGCCCCCCCCCCCCCCCCAGGGCCTCATGGACGCTCTATGGACTGAACAGAACATTCTAATGCATCATGTGTGATTCTTCAGCCAAACACGGGGACACACATGATTTAGTTCGGAGCAGCAGTTGATCGGGACTCAAGTGGAAAGTCCATGTGTCTTTTCTGTTTTAATAAGAGTCATCTCTCTTCTCCTTTATGTGTCCTACCTCTATAAAACACACACACACACACAGACAGACACACACACACACACAAATAACAGCATCAGTTTGGGATATGCCAAAAAGAAAATCCTTTTACTCTGGATGACTGAAGGTTCCAAAGTCGCCTTGAAAGCCTCCTCGCTTCCCTGGGGCGCTGTGGAGAAAACAAGTGTGGTGTGTGTGTGTGTGACTGTGTGTGTGTGTGTACGTGCTAGCAGGTGTTTGCATGTGTGTGTGTGTGTGTGTGCGTGTGTGTTTCAGTGCGTGTGGATGAAAAGAAGTTGACAAGTCGTTGTCCATCTTCTCAGCCGGGGGCTCTGCGGCCTCTCAGACCTCACACCATCCTCTCACACACAGACAGACACACACAGACACACACAGACACACACAGACAGACATGTATCTGAATATAAACAGCCAGAGGGACACACACACACACAGGTAGAGTTATATAGTGAGTAAGAAAGAGAAAGACGACTGAGCAGTGGATGAATACACCGACCAGAGAGAGAACAGCATCAGACACTTATGGATTAAGAATGCTATCACTTAGCATTTTTGCTAATTTAGAATAAAAAATAAATGCCACACGTTACATAAATATATGCAAATGTATAAAAACTAAATTGTGACTACATTTGAGGAAAACATTGGATCCTTTAGCAGCCAATGAATCTTTCTCAGAGTTGGAGGAGATGAAGACAGAGACTCATATTCATCATGTGACCTTTGGATTCTTCACAGCTCATAATAACTAACCTGTTATAAAACCCAAAGTCATTCATCGATCTGACAAAGAGTGAAAAACAAGAAACATGAACATTTTAATGATCATAGCTCCTTCTGCCTCCGTTTCAATTTTCAACGCCCAGATTTTCTCGGTGTTTCATCACATTTGAGAAACAACAAGTTGTAATCGTCTTCACGGGTTAGGGTTAGCACGCAGATCATTCAGCGGCTGAACTGATCCGGGATCAGATAAATGCTGCAGCAGAGCATTGAATTGGATTGTAATTGTTTGTGTTAATGAGAAAGAGACCAACTTGTGATCCGGTGTCACTCAGACAGAAGATGAAGATGTAAAGAAAATCAGCGACAGGATGTTTTCAGGTTGTTGTTAAACTCTGAGATGTGTTAATATTGTGTTGGAGAAACACAATTTGAACATCTGTCTGGATTCAGCTGCACTTTCCTCCTCAGGCTCTCGAGAGGAATCACATTTTACAGATGCTCCTGGTTTCATTTGAACTGGAATGTATTATTTATTTGACCGCCCGGTGGAGCTGGGGCCTGGTGGGTTGAGGCTTCAGTCTTTGGCAGCGGCCGCAGGTTCGATTCCAGCTCACAGCCCTTTGTTGTGTGTCTATCCCCCCCCACACACACACACACACACACACTCACTCTCTCTCTCTCTCTTCCACTTTGCTCTTCATCTATCAATGAATATCAACAAGAAAATGCTTCTGTTCTCCTCCCGAGCCGGAACATCTTCACCTACAGTCCGATGGGAGAGGGAGGGACTGCACCACGTTTTAGAGCACAGTGCAAATCAGGAACAAACATAATGTACTTTTGATAAGAATGTCCAAATTACACTTTAATTTCCTGTAATGTATTAATATCGCTGCTCCACACTCGCACAGACTCAAGCCACCACTCGTGTTCTTCCCAAGCTTGAAAGCTCAAACGTCTGTAATCACACACTTCCAGCTTTTTGAAAGGATAAACAGGGGTAATTTTCTCTATCACTCTTTCCCTCCATTCACTATCGGCCATTACCAGCAACTGTAAATGCTTTGCAACAGTTCAGGCTGACAGAAAAGAAAGAGCTATCGTATTGTGGTGAAACAGCCGTGCAGGTTTTATAGCTGCCCTCAGCCGCGGCCGGGTGATTCAGGAGACTCGCTGGAGGCCGGCAGGAGATGCAGATCTTCCTGTAATGGTCCCGTTTGTTGATAGTAATTCAGAATCAGAATCAGAATCAGAATTCTTTTTATTGCCTTGTATATTTTCACATACAGGAAATTGCCTTGGTAATTATTGTAATGGCCCCGAAAACACTGTGGTTTACCCTTTGTTTAAAGGCACATTCCACTTTCATGAGTCTTTTTCAGGAGAGGAACGACAGAGGGAGTGGAGAGGGGGAGGGAGGAAGAGGTGGAGAGGCCGGTCAGGTGAGAACAACAACTGGGGGAGGAAGGAGAGAGGGACCAAGCATTAACATGCAAAGTGAGAGAGGGAGGAGAGGAGGGTGAGACGAGAGAGGATGGAGAGAAGAGGGAGAAGAAGAAAAGGAAAAACAAAGGAGAGAGAGGAATGTATTCAATGGAAGGAGAGAGTGATTATGTCACCTCCTTCCCTCCCTCCCTCCCTCGCCCTCTTTGCTCCATCCTTCACTTCCTTCTTTTCCTTTCCATATACCACCCGCTCCACACTAGAGGACAATCAGCCACGTCCTCCCGTCCTCTGGACTCTGGACCGTCTGGACGATTCAAACTGTGGAAGACTTGTGTCGTAAGGGAGGAACAGTGATTGGGCGAGTGAGTAGAAACTCCCTCAACAGCCAATGAGAGTGAGTGTTTACTTTTGTTTGGAACAAAACGGCCTCCAGTGTAATTTAGAAGCTCGGTTCCCTTAACAGGAGGACGGACGAGAAGGAGGACAGACTTCGTGACAGTTTGAGTCTCAGAAAACGTTTGTATTTACAGTTTTCAGCTCATCACTAAAACAGACCTCGTCCATATTGACCAAAAATGATTGATGGTTGTGAATATGAAAAAAATATATATTTGTTATACCTGCTTAAAATACAATTTCCCAAGTCGTGAATAAACTTTCCTGCTTCCACTTTTAAGATGCCGAGTATTTGTCTTCACACAGATGAAGACAAATACCCCCCCCCCCCCCGGGGACTTTGGGAAAAGGTGTCTAATAATAAATCAACACCGCACTAATGCAATTACAATTGCATAGGGGCCTCAGAGCAGATGGATGACTGAGACAATATGTTGTAACTCAGTCGGATAAAATTCACAGCTTAGGTCAAATGTGGGGGAACACACACACACAGACACACACAGACACACACACATGTAGCAATTCACTCAGAAACACACCAAAAAAATAAACACGTAATGACACGTGATGAAACAGTCACATTAAAATAAATCCGTATTTCCCCTCATCCAGAAACATCTTTTCAATCATCTTTTCAAACACACACACACACAGACACACACACACACACACACGTATCACCTTCAGCTGTGTGTGTTATTCGGTTATTCATCAACCACCTGTGACACGGATATGAAGCCGAGAGCGACTCTGTATCATCCGTCCCAGTACATTGTGATTAAGTCGTCCCTCAAGCCGCCTGCTGTGATCTCACTGTACAGAACCAGAACCCGTGTTTCCTCAAAGCGACGCCATCACCTGAGATAAACAAAGCTTCCTCTGAACCCCCCCCCCCCCCCCCTTTCAAATCACGGTGCAATTTTCAATAATTTAACATTTCAGATACAGGTTTCAGGCTGTGTGTGTGAAATCTTTCTGTTTTGGTAATCGAGTCTCCGCTGTGGCCCCTGGAGATGTGTGTGTGTGTGTGTGTGTCCCCCCCCCCCCCTCCCCATAGCTCATATTTCAGCAATCTGCGTTAAATGTTAATGCTTCACATTAAATCACACTTAGAGCCTCAGTGTTCAGAACAATGCAGCACGGCGACAATTAGAACCGAGGTTTTTATGAGACTTTGACGACGGCAGCGAAGGTGCTGCAGGCGGAGGAGGAAATATCAGCTTATAAAAAACACGCTGTTTTATTGAATAGAGCCAATTTAAGGCCCCGGTGTTTGTGCAGAGGAAACAAATCCCCTGCTGGTTTCTGGATTTATAGATATTGTATCTGCTGCGTCAGCCAAAATCACACCCACCCAATCACCTTCTCGTAGGTCAGGACAGGGAGGCAACGAAGTCTCAGGGTTGAGAGAGAAGTATCCAGAGAGCTCAATACACCCCGAGGGATGGAGTCACATGATCCAGGAAGACGGCGTGGATGTGGGATAAGCCGTTAACCTCGAGATCAACTGAGAGATTTACCCCAAGATCCGTGGAAGGCTGAGCCATTCCAGCAGGTTCACGTCCAACCACTGATCCTCCAACCCTTTTCTGATGAGGTCTGACAGAGACACAGGGTCAGAGGAGCTCGGCCCACACGTCCCGAAGGACAGGGATCGAACCACCGAGTCCCTCCGGTGCTGATCTTATCTACACAGGGATTGTCAGCAGGAAGCCGGTGTGACTGAAATCCTAAAGGTAACACAACATCCTGCTAATAAACGATGCCACACAACATTTTATTATTACTTGGAGGCTGACAATGTTTTTAATAAGTGCCGTGTTCCCTGAGTTTGTTTGATGTGTGTGCAGCAGGGACGTGTGTGTGTGTGTGTGTGTGTGTGTGTGTGTGCAGCGCTCGGCTTCTCCTCAAAATGAAAGCAGCAAAACTACAAACACACACAATACCATAAGTGTTCACGGTTTGTCGATGAAGCCGATTCTGAAAAAAACTGCATTATTGAGTTTACAAAGCCGACACAAACCTCAAATCCCATCTTTGGAAAAATAAAGTTTACTGTAATAGAAATGATATAAACTCAAGTTTGTCAGAGTACTGCAAACCTGCAGTAATACTGGGAGTACTGCAGGAGAACACGGGAAACACTGGGTCCTTTCTCCTTATTATTACATATATTCTTGGGGACCAGTTGGGGGGTTTGTCCTTCAGGGACTTGACTCCACCAGTCAGTCCCTGATGCCAAAGAAAAGGCTGCAGATCAAGATGCACCCGACTGAGTCTCCTGAGCAAACAACACAATAAACCCTTAAACCTCGAGTTCAGATCCCAGACCAGTTTGTTTACGTCCATGTAGAGATGGAGCTGGAGGAGGAGGGGGGGGGGCTCCACACTGACTGAGGCTGACTAATGATGCAACGTGATGAGCTTTCATGCCGTGAATACATCAGGATGCTGTGTGTGCACGAGTATTTGCATTTACACGTAGAAAAAGCTAAAACCCACAGATCATCCTGTTTTAAATATAACTTGCTGATTTGTTTGTGTGTTTACGAAGTCACTTAACTTCCCAGAAAGAAATATTCAGCTGTAATGTCGTCTTAGAAAAAATAGGGAAATGGAAAAAACATGTTATGACAGATGAGGGAACAGAAGAAAAACAGGTTCAGGAGACGAGATGAGAAACGAGGCGTCGGCATAACTGTGAAAATAAATCGTCGGCTGTTACAGCTCCAGGAGGAAAGTGGAAGTTTCAGCAGAACAGGATTTTGAATCTGCGTCTGTATCTGGGACTGAAGAGGATCTGGGCCTGAAGAGGATCTGGGCCTGAAGAGGATCTGGGCCTGAAGAGGATCTGGGACTGAAGAGGATGTTTTAAAGACCGGCCGGCTGGAGCTGAGCTGCCTCACAGACTCCTGGACCTGAAGCTCAGGGTGATATCATCACTGAGACCTCCCGGAGGGTGGGGGGGGGGAGGACACAGGAGTGGACTGATAAGTGCCTCTTATCAGCCAGTGTAATTAACCATATCTCATGCAATGAAGGTCGTGCACCATTAGGGGGCGTCGTGTCCCTTCAGGCCTCTGATTGGTCCATTTCTCCGTCCTGCTGTGTTGGGTTCAGGTCCCGTCCTCCTGTCTGACTTCTTCTCATCTCCTCACCATCACTTAGAGGAAGTAAACTGCCTCAGTTACTTTGGTGTTTCGGGGGAAACAAGGCTCTGACATTTCTATCCAAGGTTCTGAATGAAGACTTTACTGCAGACAATTGATCAAACCACCGACTTGAACCTTCCCTCTGCTTTCATTTGAGAAGAAGGCAAAGGTCATTATGTGCTCGGCTGAGAACCGGTGCTTTGCCTCTGGCAGCCGAGGTGATGATTTAGAAAATTGCCTGTGGCAGTTTCATTTTGTGTTATATTGTAGTAGATGGGCCGACCTCAGAAAACCTCTGTGTGGTAAAAAAAACAAAAAGCCAAAGGAGCAGATGTAACAGCTTCACGTCAAAATGGATTCTTTAAGGAGGAGGGACGTCAGATGGTGAGTGTCAAGCAGAGTCAGGCACGATTAGACGGGGTTGTGTCATAATCAGTCATGGTCCAACAGGGTTAGACATGGTTTTAACATGGCTAGACATAGACAAACATGGTTGGACATGTTGGTCATGCTCCAGACTTTCACATATGAGGAACATATGAGGCAGGAGACTGACCGTGTCAGACGCATTCAGAACAACAGGAACATTCAGGCTGATGGGGGGAGCAGCAGCAGGAGGGAGGACATACGTATAAAAACAAGCAGCATCTGCCTTATCATCAAAAGCTATCGACTCTCATCCTTGTGTGTTAGAAACATCATCAACCTCACAACCTCACAATCAACCACTCGCTCAGTGGGGAGTTCCTCCATCCTCACAAGGACTAAGACATCTTCTGGCCATGTTACTTTGTGGCTGGCAGGAAAAAGTGTTTTCATATACTGTACTGACCCGGGGTTACCTCCGCTGGTGGAGGTGCCGAAAAGTAATAATGGAGAACGTGATAACTGTGGCCACAAGATGACCATTAAAAGTAAAAGCTAAACAACGCATTAAATAGAAAAGTAATGAAAACCGATTGGTTTCCTACGAAGGGAGCAGTAAAGACAAGTAAGTTCACAGAGTCGGGAAAAAGAAAAGAGCAAAGAAGAAAACACTTGTGTCAGAGGGGAGGGGGGGAGCAAGAGGAGGAGTGGAGTTTGGTGGAGAGGGAGAAGAGGGAGGTCAGGGTGGGATGGAAAGTCCAGTAATTGCTTCGACCTTGAGCCGAGCCGCGGTGGAACTCAGTCGGAGCGAGTGATGGATTCCTGCCCTCGCCCCCCCTCGCGGGAATAAAGTCACCGAGTTTTGTTCATGGCCTCTCGGAAAAACAAACAAACAAAGTCTGGAGAGTGTGCGACACGGGAACTTCTCACATCCTCCCCTGGAATCTGTTAAATGGAAGAGGCGGACCGGGGGGGGGGGGGGGGCGTCCTTCAGGGCCGGAGCAACCAGATACAGGGTCTGTGTAATGCGGTGGAGGCAGATGGGTTCTGGTCCGTGCCGACCCGTCAGGTGGGAGATGTGTTCACGACCCCGGACAGAGACGCTCTCACACTGCCTCTCTGTGTGCTCGTCTCTATTAGGCTGCACTTCCCCTGCTAAGAATACATTAACAGGTTTTCTGCTGCTCATTAAACTTTCATGAGGCTTGAAGCTGCGACAGGAAATATGTCATCTTCTGAAATGGCTTTCACCAAATTACCCTCTGGATGAAAAATGATCCGCTTTTTCTTTTTGTTCAGGCTCCTGTGATGTGTCACACGTTTTTTATCACTGGTAGAGGAATTGTTAAAATCCTTCACTTTGTATTCAATTTTAATTATTGTAACAACAACGTGTGCACCAGAGACTTTATATCAAGATGGAGGACGTGACAGCTCCACAAAGGTGTCCTGGTCGCCCCTGCTGGCTGGCTGCAGTACACGCTCTCCATGTTGGTGGATGGGACATGGACCAAACATTGAAATATGTCCAACTGTTCATACTTCTGATATGTTTGATTCTAATTAGTTATTTGAGGCTATAAATATTGTTCCACAGTCAGACACAGATAATGTGGATTTGTATTAAACTTGTTCAGATATGTAAATTAAGCCATTTTTACACTTACATCAATCCGCGGCTATTTTTACTGTCTCCATTTCGACTGTATCCCACGACACATTAATGTTCACGTCAGCGTTTGAAGAGTAAAACATGTAACACATCTTTTACTACAAAAGAAAGTTGGAAATGGGACTCAGGACTGATGAGCTGCTGTGATCCAACATCTCTTAAACAGAATACAGAGTCTGAGGTGACGTCTATATGCACCTGATTTATATGAAGTTAAAACAGCAGATGATCATATGTAGTGACACTGCAATCAGATGTGGCACATCTCAACTCAGAGGCTGGAGATGCCTTCAGAGGGCTGCAGTGGTTTAACTGGAGGATTTTCAAATGGAATAAAGCAGCCGTGAACAGAGGAGACTGGATAAAGAGAGGAGAGGAAGATTAGACCAAAATTTAAATCTATAGATATGAATGAAAGTGTTAAAGTGACATCATTCTCCACAGGACAGTTTACGTTCATTCGCCATTCACGTTCACCCAGAGCCTGTTTCAGTGTGAGTGTGGAATCTAGTGATAAACTCCATTAGCCGGATTTACACTTGGCTGATGAACACAAGGATTCTTCTGATTCTCCTTTAAAAGCTCATCAACTAGACAATCAGTCGTAAACCATGAAACCGAACAATCAGCATGTGATTTTTCTTTTGTTCGACTCATGCAGATCGTTCCCAGTTTACCAGCCACTGGCAGATGAACCAAAAAGTGAATTTTTGACCTTTTTGAAGACAGAGTGCAGGTAATTAACCCCCCCCCCCCCCCCCCCACACTCACGCTTCTGAAAAGCATCCAGAGAAAAAAATCCTGATTAAACTGTTTCCTCATGGTGCAGCTCCGGCTCCCACTCGGGCTCCGTGGTCCTCCCCCACTACACCTCTCCCTCTGCATCCGGCCGTAATTATCTTGTCATGCGGCTCGATTGGTGTGTTGAACACAACTGATTACATCGAGGCTGATTGGCGCGAAATACAACCGGCTGCAGCGGCGCTAATGAAGAGCGATGGGAGCCGGTGTCAGGCGGTGAACGCCGGAGCCCACATGTCACCGCTGACACCCTGAGGCCGAGACGGGGCCCTGATTAGAACTCATCATCACATATCCGCCTGATAAAGTGTGAAGCTGCAGTGGAACGACAAGAATAACACAGAGTAGAGGAGTGGGGAGGGGGGGGGTAGCAGTGACAAATGGCAGTATGGATAGAGAGTGACAAAATGTGTGTGTGTAGTAAAGTGAGTTCTGAGTCTATTGTGCATTCAAGCAAACACAACTCGTGTGTCAACAGGTTCTGTTTGTTTAATGGATTCTGCATAAAATGATGGAGGCTGCCACCGTGATGGCTGCCGGCTCAAATCTGCTCTGGTTGAGATCTGTGGATCACGACCTCAGCTGGTCGGTCCGGAGATGCTCGGATTTCTCTGGTGCCATCTGAGGATCATTAACTCTCGGATGTTTTCATCTCTTTGCTTGCTATTGTGATATACAGCTTTTTTTTTTTTACATCTCTGATTGGCTCCAACTCACCACATGACCCTTAAAAGCAGGAGCATTATAAATGAATGGAATTATATGTCCAGTTTTTGTTTTCTTTGATCAATAGCAGATTCAGATTATCTTCAAGCCCTTAAGTGTCTCTCCTCAAACTTCTCAAATTAAAGCTGAGCCTTGACACCTCCATGTCGGCTCCAGAGCCTGAAGAACAAACACCGTGTCATCTGGCGCGGTGACACCTTCACCTCCCTCAGGAGGAGCTGGGAAACATTTGAGGGGATTTGAGGGCATCTGGAACTACCACGCTTCACCTGCTGCCACCGCAACCCGGCCCCACACATCTGGCACACAATGAGTCTCACACAGCTGCTCCGAGCCGTGGACCCCCGGGGTTCCACGTTCACTAAGTGAAATGGAGCCACCGGCACCGTTCACTGACCGGATCTGTACAACAAGCTTTAAGAAAAGATAATATATTGATCCTGGCTGCAAAATACACACTGAGGCTGCATCTTAATTGACCCTGACTCAAAGTATTACTCCAAACATTACTCATGAAAGTACAAATTGTCATATTTGAGCATCATTTATAATACAGCAGGAGGCACTGAACATGTTCGAGACCAACAAAGGGAGACGCAGGGATATAAAAAGACTCACTGCAGATGCACAGAATACACAAGATAACGCCCACAAGGCATAAGTGGAGACAAGGCGGGTGGGGGGGGGGGGGGGTGGAGGATGCAGCTGCAGGCGGAGGAACTCAGAAACAGGTGGAGATTCTAATGATAATGTTAATAATGGACTGAATGAACAGCCACTCACGGATTGTGAGAGAAGATTCTAATCTGTTTTCACAGTTTCTCTCTTTAGAGCCGGATGAGACAAACTCGCTTTTCACTGTTAAGACACGTGATCAATGAAACTCAAGGTGAATCCATGGACTGTAAATAAAGATGGACGACATGCGACCTCTTGAATGGTTGTAACGGCCCCCTGGTGGCTGGCTGCAGGACAGGTCGGAAACACCTTGGCTCCATCCACAAATAGCTGAAATCATTGAAAATGGACATTTAGAGGGAATCAGCATTATGGGTAATGTATTGTGTTTTTTCTCCTGCAGCCTTAACTACACAATAAGTTGTTAAAGCTCAGATAATGGCAGATGACCACGAGGGAGCGACAGGGAGCAAAGCAGCGTCTTTACTTGAAGAAGAACAACAGTGACAGCCATGTTGAGCCGCTCGCCGAGGATCAGGGTGAGAGACAGGCTGGAGGACGAGGGAGAGGAGGAAGAGGAGGGTGAGGAGGAAGAGGAGGAAGAGGATTTCAGTATCATAGCAAGCCAGAGACAAAGATGTGACCTGATGCAACTCTGCTACAGCGTCAATAAAAGCTCTTTATTCATCAGCCTCGGACAAAATGCTGCGTGCTGTTTCCAGACGTGTCCAGATTCTTTACAGTAAAAGCTTCCACATGGTTTTAATTTGATGTTTCTATTTGATTCAGAGGCTGAGAAACACAAAGATTTCCGTCTGTGTCAAGTTGTTAAGGAGGTTGTTTTGCAGCGATGGGTCCTGGGTCTGAAAGTGCTTCTCTTTATGGTCTAATTAATATTCACTGATCCTTGATCCTTTTTTACTCCAAGAATCAATCTTTAATTACAACTTTAATTCACTTTTATTTGCCTACAACTATCTTCCCTGTGACTTGTGTTTACAATGAGCTTTAACTACACAAACAACTTTTTCTTTCCAGAGCAAGTTTTCAAAGCACAAGCAGAAAAAGAAAACGGGAGTAAAGCACAAATCAATTAAAAGAAATCCATTTTATGTTTACACAAATAAATATAGTGAATCAACCTCTCATTTAATTGTGGTTGCCAAACAAAAAGAAGCAACTCTTAATTACAAATAACACAAACTGAAGCTGCATCTAAAATGAATATGTTTTAAAGCTAAATCCACACTAACACACTTATATTAATACTCATATATCATGTGATTATTCACGTACAGTCTGTTGCTTTTGTTGTTGTTCATTCCGCAGTTTTAAAGCTTGTTTACGTATTAAAATGTAGAAGGAAAGGGGCGGGGCCTTCTGTCCGTTAGAGTCCGTTAACGAAGCGGAGCAGTACCACAGGAGTTCTATGGGGGGGGGGGGCTGGGGATCAGTCTTTGTGGTGTTGGATCACTGGTGTTTACTACCCGGCTGCTTTCGCCTCCAACACCAGAATGAGAAGAGGAGGTCGACATTATGAGAGCATGAGGATGGAACTGGGCTGAATGGAGAAAGGTGTGTAGCTGACAAACAAAGCCCGGTTCACAGTCTGCCCCGCTGCCGGCGTGCTGGGGATTAAAGCTTCGGTCCACATGAAAGACGCAGCCTCGTTAGAAAGCTCCCGACATGTTGCTACCTGCGGCACGGGGAGCTAACGAGCTAACGAGCTAACGAGCTACCGTCCTCCTGTCACTCATCTGTTCCTGTCTCAACACAACTTCCCTCTCCATCTCTTTCCCTCTCTCATGCCCTGAACACCCCCCCCCCCCCCCCCCCCCGCTGATCAGAACCTAATCTCCCCCCCCCCCCGTGCACTGATGAGAAACACTGGAAAAGAGGAATCAGGATGAAAGGCTCTGGCAGGAGGCCACATAATAACTTTTAAAAACTATTAGTTGTATGTGGCCCGGGGGGTGGGGGTAGGGGGGGGAATAACTTGTGATTCATGATGTGATTGCGATTATTGACGAGCGAGGAGAGGCAGCGATGTTAATCCTGACCCCCCCCCCCCCGAGCCGCCGCCACCGACATAAACAACAGGTGCAGAGTCGCATCTCAGTCATCCAGCGCTTTTAATGAATACAAATTCCCAATTAGAGGAAGATGGAGGTGCACACAAACACACACACACACAGACACACACAGATATTTAGCCTGGCAGCTGGAGAAGTGCAGATTGTTTCCCTGTGGAACACAAACACAGCGTCATGCTGGATTAACAAAGCGGGGGTGAAGGTGTGCGATCGTTTCTCTACACGTTCCCAAAGGATCAATACAGACCCTGAACTTATAGATATGATTTCACACACATTAAAACTTGGTGGATGCTGAGACTCTGTGTTCATTCTTGACCTTGGAAACACATTCTGTTGATGATGTCACTGCTGCCAAGACATGTTCCTGATGAAATTCAAACTAATGCATTGTGGGAAATGTAGTTTGTTGTGTTTCAGACGAGGCTGATGATCTTAACAAGGAGAGTGATATTGGATCAGATGACATCAGAGTTTCTTGGATGAAAACAACGATGAAGGCGATTCGGACCTGGAGGACGTGTCTTCTGAGCAGCTCCAGGCTCCAGGCCGTCCCCCTGCTCTGCCTGCTTCCTGTCCCACTGTCCCTGGGGACGTGCCAGTGGAGACGATGCCCTTGTCTCCAGTCAGAGTCTCTGGGGCATCGGGACAAAGCTCTGCTGAACAGGAATGTTGTCACCGCGTCTTCAAACTGGCAACTTCTCTAAACTTCACTGTCTTTTGTCTTCCTGCGCTTTCGTCCTCAACTTGTCTCCGTCTGCACTCGAGCTCAGCCGAGATCCCCTCGACTCGCTTCCCTCCGAGGAACAAGGGAGGAGCAACTCCTGATGGAGACGTAAAAAAACGACCGAGGAAAACAAAACAAAGTGAGAGAGGACAAGGACAAGCCGAGGTCGAACCCCCCCCCCCCCCCCCCGTCTCGCTCTCCTCCATCGACTCCCTGACAGGTGATCTTTGGCCCCGGGTAACAGCGATCCACTCCGGACACCACGCTCCGTCAGCGCCGTGCATTTTAAAACACCTTGTTAAATATTCATGACCGTGCCGGAGTTATTACAACCACAATTCTGTTTAATTCATCACCGGCTCTGGTTCATCCATTCGGGCTCCGCTGCCACATTATCTTTACACGGACCATTTCACCGTGGCCTTTAAAAACACATTCATAAGATCACACAGGGAACATTATGATGTCCGGGGCGTGACAGCCGACACTTGAACAGACAGTAACGACACATGTGACATTCAGGAATTAAAAACTAGGGAGAACTACTACAGCATTAAAAGGCCGTTCAGAGGCATCTCCACGGTGGAGAGGACGAGATACAACTCAGTGTCAGTGTGCATCTGAGCGTCGAGCTTAAATGAAGTCCCACTACAAAGCGAAGCGTTAAAGCCTTTCAACGTAAGATGAAAGAAAGACAGAGGCTCCTGAAGAAACTGAACCCCCGCAAGGCAGCTGGACCAGACGCTGTCTCCCCCTCTACACTGAGGCACTGTGCGGATCAGCTTTCTCCATTGTTCACGGACATTTTCAACACGTCACTGGCTGAATGTGTTGTACCCGCCTGCCTGAAAACATCCACCATCATCCCCGTTCCCAAGAAGCAGAGGATCACAGGCCTTAATGACTACAGACCAGTCGCCCTGACCTCTGTAGTAATGAAGACCTTCGAGCGACTCGTGCTGACCCACCTCAAAACTATAACCAACCACCTCCTCGACCCGCTGCAGTTTGCCTACAGAGCCAACAGGTCCGTAGACGATGCAGTCAACATGGGACTCCACTTCATCCTCCAGCACCTCGACTCCCCCAGCACCTACGCCAGGATCTTGTTTGTGGACTTCAGCTCCGCATTCAACACCATCTCTCCAGCTCTTCTCCGGGACAAGCTGACCCAGCTGAGCGTGCCTGACCCCACCTGCAGGTGGATCACCAACTTCCTGACCGACAGGAAGCAGCGCGTGAGGCTGGGGAAGCTTGTCTCTGACACCCGGACCATCAGCACTGGAGCCCCTCAAGGTTGTGTGCTCTCTCCTCTCCTCTTCTCCCTCTACACCAACAACTGCACCTCCAGCCATCCCTCTGTCAAACTCCTGAAGTTTGCCGACGACACCACCCTTATTGGATTAATTTCCAATGGGGACGAGGCCGCCTACAGAGAGGAAGTTAACAGCCTGGCTTCCTGGTGCAGCCAGAACCACCTGGAGCTGAACGCTTCAAAAACCGTAGAGATGGTGGCAGACTTCAGGAGGAGCCCAGCCCAAACCGCCCCCCTCACCATGTGCGACTCCCCAGTTAAAACAGTGGAGTCATTCAGATTCCTGGGGACGATCATAGCACAGGACCTGAGGTGGACGGAGAACATCACCTCCATCACCAAGAAGGCCCAGCAGAGGATGTTCTTCCTGCGGCAACTGAGGAAATTCAGCATGCCGCGGAAAGTGATGGTTGAGTTCTACACAGCCATCATTGAGTCCATCCTCACCTCATCCATCACCGTTTGGTTCGCTGCCTCCACTGCCAAGGACAAGGGCAGACTGCAGCGGATCATTCGGTCAGCTGAGAAGGTCATCGGCTGTGACCTGCCGGCTCTCCTAGACCTGTTCCACTCCAGGACCAGAAAGAGAGCAGGCAAGATCATCGCTGATCCTTCCCATCCCGGTCACCACCTGTTCCAGAGACTTCCATCTGGGAAAAGGTTCCGGGCCGTCAGGACTAAAACCTCGCGTCACCTGAACAGCTTTTTCCCCATGGCAGTGGGGCTCACAAACAAGCCCCCCCCATCACACTGACTCTGCTGACCCCCCCCCCCCCCACCCTCGCACATAATTTATAACACTACATTATTGGCACTACCACCAATCTTTGCACCTTAAAACCGCACACAACACATTTACTGTATATATTATTTTTTCGATATTGTTGTTTTTTATATTGATGTTTATATTGCTCTATATTGTTGTTTTTATATTGTTGTTTGTAAAGTGCACCAACCACACCAAGGCAATTTCCTGTATGTGAAAATATACAAGGCAATAAAAAGAATTCTGATTCTGATTCTGATTCTGAGCTGAGCAGGGAGAGGAGCCGTCAACACCACTCACAACACAATGGAGTCCAACGGCTGAAGTTACAAGCTGTTTGGATTCGTCTCCTCTGGGGCAGAAGAATCCAGAGACCAGGACTCAAACAGCAGCTGCAGGACAGACAGAGAATCATGGACAGAAGTCTCTCTCTGTGTCTGTGGCTCACATGTCCCTCGAGGACCGCTCGCTGCATTGTTTAGTTTTCTGTGATATGGACACGAGATACCTTCAACATCGGTTTTTAGTAAAGATGTCAATCATGACAACTCCACGTCCTCTTGTTGTAAAAAAGTGATCCCAAGACATCCCGTCAATGGGCGCCGCCATCTTTTAAAATAATTAGTCTGCACAGATTTCAAGGTTTTCAAGGTTCCACCAATATATAATTAATTAATTATGTCCCTTCTGCTAAGGTGGAGGCAGGTTCAGGATCTATACTGCAGCCAGACACTAGGGGGCGATCAAGACGACGTGGCTTTCCTTGTTGAGCTGTCATTTCATCGATCTTCATGGATTGAATAGTTTAATTTAGTCATTTTGGATTTCATGTGACTTCTTGACTCAGTCTCTCATTTCCTGTTTTACTTTGAAATTGAGTTTGAACCTGTTCATCTCTAACTCGCTCTGCTCCCAGTCTGATTTCCCACTCTGGTGATGGTCTGCCTCACCCTGACTCCTGGGACCTTTCTTCCAAACCAACCCGGAGCGTTTAGCCTCCTCAGTCTCACGTCTCGTCTCCTCAGTTTGGACTGGTTCCAGTTCCTTCCTGTTCTGTTGCTGCCTGTTCTCCGGTGGTTCCTGTTCTCCCTCCTGAGTTCTGGGATCAGTTCCTCTCGCCTGCCTCCCTGCACACAGACTGTAAACCCGTCCGATTGATTGAACACTCTCTCGTCTGCCCAACCTGCTCTGTCCTCTGTCTGCATCTTGGTCCTAACGTCCTCTTCAGTCATCTCCTCCAGCTGCATGTGGTGGTTCTGTCCTCGTCCCTCCCTCTGCTGCCAATACATTCACCTGACCTCCCCCCTCACCTGTTTTTCACCCCCTCATTAGCTCTCCATTGGTCCGGTACAAACTGCTCGCTGCCAGATGTGTGTTTGTGCCTCGGGCTGCAGCTTCCAGCTTCCAGCTCTCCGTCCTCCACCTGTTCCTCTTTTTCACCTTGTCTGTGTATTTCATGGATTTTCATAACCTGCCTTCTTTTTATTTTTCTACTACAGCTCCCTCACTTCTACATCGGCTTCCCGAGTCGTGGTTTTCACAGAGATCTGCGGCGGCAGACATCATTAACGGTCGCACCAGGCCAAGGACGCTTTTGTGTGTGTGTGTGTGTGTGTGTGTGTGTGTCTGTGTGTCTGTGTGCGACGACCAATAAAGGAACAGAAGCCAATTACTGCAGGGGAGAGAAACGTCCTGCTCTGTAGGAGAAGCGACATTAGGCCGAGTGCACGTCAACAACACATCTACACAATCAACAACACACCTACACAGTCAACAACACACCTACACAGTCAACAACACACCTACACAATCACTGCAGCCAACAGGCCGACGTTTGAAGAAAATAATTAGATATTTTCCTTCTTCTGATGAATTCTCATGTGTTGTTTACCTGAGCCGCTCACTGAATGATAAAGAAACCTAACAACACCTTCTCTAAATGACTGTTGGCTGAACAACCAATAATCTGGTGACGATAGAAAAACAATAGTGATTTTAATTTGCAGTGAATTGAGTGAAGTAAGATGGAAAAAGACATTGAGTCGGACGTTTATGTTTAAACGTATAAATTAGAAAGTTATCTGGAGAAGAAAAGATTAGAGTTATAGCTATCTAACAGTTCTGTATGAAATCTGTTAATATTTGGATAGATTTGTTTTTTTTTTCTATTTTGTGCGTCTTCTCTTTTCACATTAAATACACATAAATAAATCCTTCTGTTTATCCTTAAAGGCATTTTACCGTGAATATGACTAATCTATTCAAAATGTTCTGTCATCTCTCCAGAGGGTAATTCTAGTGAAGAAGATGAAATTTCAAGGGAACATCTCAGTCTGCAGAGCCCCCCCCCCCCAAACCCCGGTGGCTCATAGACTGGATATCTCCATTCAGAGCTCTCCCAGGTCGGATCCTCACACTTGCAGTTTATGTATAATTATCGCTTCCAGGTTGAAGGGAGAGTTTGGATAAACGTCTCCAGTGGATCTGTATTAGTTCTGCACCTCCTGAGAATGATCACCTACCTCTGCAGACCAGTAGCTTCTCCCATCGTCCCACATCTTCTATTCCTATAGTTGTGGTTGAGTCTGAAGGTTCTCATCTTGTATTATAAAAGGAAGCAGGCATGTTGCCCATGAGCATCTCTCTGAGGCTTCTATAAGAAAACCAGTAGAAATCAGAAATGTGTGGGTGGGAAATGAAATGTGTTTTAATGAGTAACATGCAAACACAGGTGGAGGTAATCACTGTGTCTCAGCCAGTGGTCCCAGTGATCCCAGTGGGAAACACGAGGTGGAACCATGTCGAGCTGTCAGATGGAACCACGAGTCGACGCCTGCAGTGTTTCTGTCTGGAAACCAGCGGAGTACATTTATTTCCATTTAGTGCTATATTTATATTTATTGGTTGGAGGTGTCTTGATGAATTCACTGCCTCACATGAGGCCTGCCACCTTGCTCTCGCCTCCAGGCAGCTGCTCCTGTAATCAGATACGTGTCGTCTTCAATAAGAGCTGAGCAGAATAAATTAGACTCTAAACAACAGGTCCGTGTTTCGCTCCTTTATTCACACGCACACGTCTTATTTTTTATATTTATATCCACGTCTGTGCGCTGGGATTTGACAGCAATTGTCAGGTTGGTCATATTAAGGGTGTTTTCCTCCACATGATATATGGACTGAACGCTACTCGTCTCAGGGAGCGAGAGGTTGGGGGAGAATGAGAGGCTGTGTGTGTTTCTGTGTGTGTGTGTGTGTGTGTGTCTGAATGTGTGCGTTT
Organism: Platichthys flesus; assembly: GCF_949316205.1. Taxonomy (NCBI): domain Eukaryota; kingdom Metazoa; phylum Chordata; class Actinopteri; order Pleuronectiformes; family Pleuronectidae; genus Platichthys; species Platichthys flesus. Next base: position 2,530,040 of record NC_084950.1, read on the forward strand.
CCTTCCCTCCTTGTGTATCTTTGTGATTTGTGCACACGTGGGAGTGCATGCACCCTGAGTTCTCCCTGTGAAAGAGTGACAGGTAGTTAAGTCGGGGAGCAGCCGATGACAGTGCGACATGTACACACATGCACACACATGCACACACATGCACATGCACACACACATTCTCTCAGAGTCCTGGGGGATTTCTGTGGAAGGCTTTTGGCGGCTGACAGGCCGACTGCATCTCACCACTGACTCTTAATTGGCTGCGAGTTTCAGGAGGGAGACAACTGGACGAATGAAGCCGAGGATGAAGACGGTGACGGCCGAGACACAGCCGACCCGGTTCTAAAGATGATTGCATTTCATTCCCCCCCCCCCACAAACCTCAGCTCTCTGCCTCCAATCAATGACTCAGTCTCCGATGCTGAGGTGCAGAACTCGCAGGTTGTGGTCTTCTTCAGGAGGAAGGAGGATTTGTAGAGGACGCTTGACTTCGTGCACATTTACTGACAAAGATTAAAATGTGTGTGTGCTGAAGCTTCCATTCATTCAGATTGAGACACGTTTGTGCGAGTGGAGAAGTTTCAGAGTCAGAGATTTGAAGATAAAACTTAAAAAGCTGTTTGAGTAATCTGAATTTAATGTTTCTGCTTCACTCGACTCTTCCCGAGTTTCCTGTTTCCCAATTCTTATGAAATACTTCTCTTAAATTGATCATTCTAGTCCAGTGCTTCAGTTTGTGCAGTTGTTTGTGCTCCTCAAGGTTTTGTTGGGATTCAAAATAGTAACGATAGAACATTTCTGCCACATACACGTCATTACAGATGAACAGTGTTTCTCTCTTCCTCCTATTGTACAAAGTGAAACCCAGAATATCCTGAATCCTGGTGCTGCAACATTTATTGAGAATCTGAGCCAAAGAGAAGCTCGAGCGAACATGGAGTCACTGCTTCAGCTCTCTCTTATAGTCTTTATTGTTATTATCCCCCTGTATTATGTGACAGGAGCATAATCATATAAAGAGCAGGTCCCGACTGCTCTTTATATGATTATGAAAAAGTTCATGGATGTAACCCTGTGATAGTTTGTCACGATATGAATATAAAGACAAGATGACAGAGTGAGAGAAGAGGAGCAGCCGAGTCTCTCTCTCTCCTTCACGCATGTCAGAATCCGACACTGGCTCTCGACCAAGCAGTCGGGGGGGAAATCTCCCGGCCGAGCAGCAGCACAAACATTCCTCTCAGACGAGTGTGAAGCGGTGACGGCTCGACAAAACCTCTCAGAGCAGCAGTGACAGATAGAGAACGTGCACACAGAGAAGCTCTCACTTAGCTTCACCACGCTCTTAATCTGACAGGAGAGAGAAAGGAAACCTTGGAGTGCTCCTGCTGCACCTGGAGTTCTGTGTGTTCGCCCTCTCTCTCTCTCTCTCTCTCTCTCTCTATGTGTGTGTGTGTGTCTGTGGTGCGTCTAGAGTAATTTCCTGCAAAGAGTTTGCCGTGGACAGAATACAGTGAATGATAGTTCTCTCTGCCCTCTTCCAGGACATCTATGTGAAATAAGGCCTTTTCAAAAACACACAGAAAACAGTCAAACAGAAAGAGAGGAGAGAAAAACAGGAGAGAAAATGAAGGAGAGCTGAAAAACAAGAGAGTGGAGGAAAGAGGGATTGGCTCATGAGAGCTTGAGCATCGATCAGTTGGTCAGAAAGCTGTCGGGATGAAAATGAAGAGACAGGAGAGAAAGTGATGCAAAGAAAGAAAGATGCAAATGAGAAAGAAAGATAAATATGGAAGAGTGAGATCGGTGGATTTGAAGTATTTTACGTTACCGGTTCTTAAAGGAAAAGAGAAGCGACAGATTTATGGACTCAAAAGTTTTTTATATTCAAATTTATGGATTCTCGTGGAAGTGGTTGGAAGGATGAGAGGAGGTTTAAATATTTAGGAGTGAAACTGAATCACACATTTACATTTAACGTTGCAGCGGTTCTCAGTTTAAATAAAATAATATTTAGCTCTCGAGATCTTTCCTCTCACCTCTGGGATGTTGAGCTGTTAGAAAATGTGTTCTTGTGTGTTTGTAATACCCTTCTTCAAAATGTCACATCTGTGAACAATTTCAACACTATCTAAAAATATATATATAATAAAGTAGCCGGCTGGATTTGAATGAGAAACAGATGAGGAGGAAAGAGAGAAAGAAAAATCACGTGAGGAAACAATAACTGAGAAAGAAGAAGCAGCTTCAGATGGATGAGGTCACTGTGACCTTTGACCCCTGAAATCAAATCATTTATCTGTGAGACTGAACCCATTTGAAAGGATTTGCTGAAGGTGTTTTTACCATGAACGTTCACGAGGTAATGGATTAGAGAAGTCACATTGACCCTGACCTTTGACCTTCAACCACCAAAACACAATCAGTTCGTCTTTGATCCCAAGTGAATGTTTTTACCAAATCTGAAAGGATCCCCCTCAAAGGGTCGCTAAGACACGGCGTCCACAAGGCCAACCGTGATTTGTGACCTTTGACCTTTACCACAATAATAAATGTATAAATTTATCCTTGAGTTAACGTTGGTCCCAATATGAAGAAATCCCCTCAAGGTGTTCTTGAGATTTCACGTCCGAGCCACAGAGCGGAGGCGTAGAACCAAAAGGTGTGAATCAATAAAAAGAACATTAACAAACAAATGGAGCTGAATTCCAAATGACTTTCATGGCAGATTGTGTGAGTCTCTGCAGCCTCAGACCAAAAGTAAAAAAAAAAGAACTTCAAACTCGCCTCCCGCCCGGAGCCATCTCCACACTGAAGGTCACCGGGACACATTCTACACTTTCTAACAGTCGCACTTTTTGTTCAAACTCACACTTTGTCATGGAAATGAGAGCGACTTTGTGCAGAGGAGACATATCGGCCTCAGGTGTCTCTCTGCTTCACGCTCACTGCAGGGCCACAGCTCGGGGGGGGGGGGGGGGGGTCCTCCTGTCTTTATTCACCTGCCTCCTCAGACTCTGGGTTCAAAAAGGAGAAGGTGAGCTGCTCTCCTACAGAACTAAAAGCTGAGCCATGAGCCTTAAGCTTCCCCACAAAGGAATCTCACGTCTAATGGCTTCTCACAACAGCTGAAGCCATGACAGCCCCCCCCCCCCCACCCCCCGCCAGCTTGGGAGAGGCTCCGGTATTCGGACGCCACCACGGAAAGGCAGAGAACCGCGGTAACTTCATTAAAACCTAATGGACCACGGCCGCTCCTCCTCGGTGCCGATCGTGACATTTCGCCGTCTGACCTGAGGTGCGATCACACCTGCTGACAGAGCACGTGGTTTTTCACACCGAGTGATAATTAGCAGATTATTTCTTTGTCCCGTGTCAGCGCTGGAAAGGTTGAGGATCTACACCTCGGCCAGCAGCTCCTCACATCCTGCCACCTCCTCCTCCTCCTCCTCCTGCTCGTGTGATCCTTACACACTCTCCGCCGAACGTGGCATTTCCAGAAAAATCTATAATTAGCTGTGCGGTGTAATTTTGTCTGTGGAGTGAAGTGGTGGTGACATTAAAAAGATGATTCCTGCTCCTGTGGATAGAACAGAGTCTGTCTGATCTCATCCTGCTGAGACGAGTGGCTTCGGTTTCACAGCAGCTCGTTCATCTTTCATTCATTTCAGACCAGATGAGAAATATCTGTGAATTCAACATGTATATATATATATATATATATATATCATAGTTTTCATAATTCTAAATAAGAGGTTACTTGAGAGAAAGAAGCAATTTTTTTTCCACTTTCGTTAACTTTCCATCTTTTCCAAAGGACCAATGCATCTTGATGAATAAACAACAGACATATCTTTAAATATCTATAAATCTGTGCAAATGGTGTGGATACAAAAAAATCTAATCTTATCTGGCTTATTTAAATGTGGCTCTAGTTGGTGAAATTTCAGTTTCCAACAATTGTTTTGCCTTTAAGAGGAAAAGCTGAATCCATCTTGAAACACTTGTTGCCTCGTGCAAAACAAGATCCGACAGATTTCGGCTACAAACACAGGAATCCTGTGTGAAGTCCAAGAATCCTAAACTTTCCTTCTGGCTTCTTGTTCCCGTCTCGAGCTGTTTGTCTCCAGAGGACGTGCACCTCGTCCTGACAGCTCCACTCAGCTGACAGAATCACTTCAGGGTCTCGGCCGTGTTTGAACTTGTCCCTGAAGCTTTCAGTCAGCGGCTGGAGAGGCTGGTTTCCAGAGAGCAGGAGCTGGGACGCTCAGCCGGTGAGCCGTGGTGTCTTGTTGGTATGAGCCGATGTTTGCCTTGAAGCAGCTTCTTAAAAATGAACTTTCCTTCATGCATATCTTCCTCAGGGCTCGTGCAAGTCGGGTCCTGTTCACAGAGAGTCTGTGCTCACACGCTCGGGCGGTGTGGCCTAGTGGTTAAAGTGGTGGTTCTTCAACAAGAAGGTTGCCGGTTCAAACCCCACTCTCTCCCATCTGCATGCCGAGATACTGAACCCATAAATGGCCCCTCATGAATGTTGAGTGTACTAATTGCTTTGGACAAAAGCGTCAGCCAAATGACATGTAATGTAATGTAAAAGTTCAACCTAAGCAAACAAACAGGAGGGACTGGGAGTTGAGTCGAGATTTCAAATCCACGGTTTGCAGCAGCGACTCGACTTTGACCGTGAGACACTTGAGTTCACACCAGAAAGAGCGAGACGGCTGCTGAGTCAACATTTCTGACTGTTATCAAACCATGACTTCCTGCGGTGCACGAGTATCAAGAAGTGACTTTAAAACAGACTTTCTGACATGCTATCAGCTCTCAGGTCTGTGGGGGGGTAGGTGGACACTGGGCTGCAGAGGTTGGTCTTGAGTCTTTGTCCTCACATCACCACAGCTGATTGCTCCTCTGGATGGTTGGGATTCTCAGCTAAGACAGGGATTACTGACCCATGTCGGCTTCCCACCTTTACAGCAGCCACGCTGGTGTCCGCCCAGTCTGCCCCATGGAACTGAAAACAGGGTGTGAAATGTGTGTGTGTGTGTGTGTGTGTGTGTGTGTGTGTGTGTGTGTGTGTGTGTGTGTGTGTGTGTGTGTGTGTGTGTGTGTGTGTCAACGTGTGTCCAAATCCTTGAAAAGATAACTTCGATATATATTTTTCAACACAAACAAGTGTGAAGCTGAGTACGACTAAAGTTTTGAAATGAATTGAAGGATAAATCCAGACTTCAGTCGTTCTTCTTTCCATTTATGAGACAAAGTCGTGTTTATAATCAGGTTAGAATCCGGCTGCTGGAGTTATGAAGATGATCCGTCGGTCACAGGCCTCACGTTCGCCCTGATTAACACAAATTCAACTTTCCAGCTGCTTTACTAAATCCTCCAACTATCGTCTGCTTCCCTGTGGCTCACTTCAAAGAGAACTGACAAAATAAAGTTCCACACACGTAGTGAAACAAACTATTTACATATTCATACTTGTGCACAGATCAAGAAAACGTGATATAACATGTTTCTTAATGAGCTTTGAAGACGCTTGTAGGCAGATTTTTGCTGATCGAGGTGTTTTCCACTCTCTATAATGAGCTTCACATTTAATACACATATAAGAGACTGGTATCAATCGTCTCAACCAATCAATTCAACCCATCACTTCCTCAGGCCCTGATCAACACATGTGACAAGTATGAAGCTGATCAGAAGAAAGGTTCTCCAGATATACGTTCCACATACAGACAGATTCCTGGATTTATTAGATATGGTTCTAAAAAATGAAAAACTGAATCTCTGCAGCTTGTCGGCCAGAAATGAAATCTTTACTTTCTTTAGACTCAAAGTTTAATGTGCTTTAATGGACGTTACAGATATAATTGATGATTTATTATGTCAACGTTTAATACTGCTTGTCAGATGGAATAAAAAAAACTCACTCTGCTGCCAACTGCGATTACAAGTGAACATCTCAGTTTTCACTTAGCGGACGAGTCAGAGCCTGAGCCACAGGAAACCTCCTCAGAGCCGGGATTAGAAAACGTTTAAAGACGGCCTGTGAAGTCCCCCAAGACACCCAATGGCTGACACAATCCAGTGTTCAGTACACAATCAAGCTGTTTCATTCTGCAGCTCAAAGGCTGACACATTCCAGTGTACAGTACACAATCCAGCCGTCTCATTCGGCTGTGAAACGGGCTGAAGCTTCCTTTGTGTCATGGTGGTTATTAGCCCAGAGACAGACAGAGCAGCCAGGAGAGGAGTTAGGCCCGTCCGTCAGCCGCCAGCGTCTCCACACAACAACACAAACCCAAACTGACAAGCACACAACACGGTGACAGACCACTAACAACACGCTATTGTTCCCCCCCGCAAAATGGTCGGGGCTCACCTTTCAGAGCCCACAGAGGCAGAGTGTGTGTGTGTGTGTGTGTGTGTGGGCCGGAGTCCAGCCGGCACACGGCAGCAGCACACATGTAACGTGTAGATTCATCACATGCTATTATTACTGGGACCCTGACATGTTCTCCTCTTCCTCAAGTGAGTCAGCGAAGAGGAGGAAGAACCAAGAACTGATTAAACTTTATCCTCAGTGTTTCAGACCCAAGTCTGAATGTAAAAGTATTTTTAATTCACCGAAACATCTTCAGAAAATAACACAATGTGTGTTTGAATAAAGATTTGATGTTAGTTTCAATTTGTTTTAAATCTCACTGAGTTGTGAGAGTGTAGGAATGTGGACGTGGGAGTTTTATAGAAGTGAAGCAGTTGGACACTTTCTTTAAACTCACAATATAGATATATATATAAATATAAATATATATATATATTTATAAATATACCGTATTGTCACAGCAGCCAACCCTGTATGGATTTTAATAGTCATGCACATATTTGACTCGGCTGAATACACACTCAAGTATGCACAAGCACACACGTCTACAGCTGTGTCCTGTCATGCTCTTTACCCTGTCAGTGCCACATACACACACACAGACAGACACACACACACACACACACACACACCTGAACAGTCTATGCTCTTAGGGGTTTATATCCTAAATCTCTGATCCCCTAAAGGCAGAGTTCACTGAATTTCACGGTATTGCACATTCATCAGCTGACATGTTGACATTAATGTGTGTGTGTGTGCGTCTGTTTGTGTTATTTCAGATTGTATCGCCTCAGCCTGTCATCAACCTCACAGTGTGTTGTAATAGCTCCTGACAAATGGCAAGGAGGCGTGAGAACAAATCACGAGCAGCTGAAGAGACACTGATAAATGTTGCAGTGGGAGTGTACTTCATTCTTATATATTCTTGTATATTCTTGTATACTCTTGTATACTCTTGTATACTCTTGTATACTCTTGTATTCTCTTGTATACTCTTGGACAGTTTGGATCCTTTCACACCAGCGTTCATATTCAGTCCTCAGAAGACAAGTGGACAGACATGGAATGACTGCTGTTCAATTAGAAATGCAGTAACAAGCCAATTTTCTACCTTTTGTCGAATCTCCTCTTCCATCTTGATGGGGGATCCGAGCTCAGCCACCTGCCGGACGCCCTCGCTGGCGTAGCCTCCGTACTCCCACAGCACGTAGCTCCTGGAGTGGGACGCACCAATCAGAGCCGACCAGTGGTTGGCCCGTCCTGGAAGAGAGGAAGTCTGGGCATGAGGATAAATAACTGCTGGAGGAGTTACTGAGTTCCTCTAAAGGTGTTTTTAAAGCTCTCCTCGTCTTTCCAGGTTAAATAAAACAACTCTTATTTTGTCGGGTGGTGTTGGACGGAGCCGGGGGGGGCCGTGATCGATGAGTGACGGAGAAACACTGAGCTGAATATATCAGTCCTGTAGGAATGTGTGTGAAAGTGACCTGTAGAGCAAAGCGGTCGTTAAAACCAAAAACCATTAATAACTTTACCTGCTTCTTTCCAGTTGTGAAGCTCTGCTAGAATAACCTGTGCAGCTTTTCACCATTTTAGTCTGTCCCATTTTTTTTTGACCTAAACCCATTTTTACTACAGTTTAATCAACATCCTGCTGCACATCGATCCCAGACGAGTTTCCCTGCAGCTCCGCGGTGTGCGTGCCCGTGGGCTGAACTCACTCGGGTAGTCCTTCGGATGCACTTTCTCCGACCAGTTGCCAAAGAAGGTGAGCCTGTACTTGGCTGTTCCGCAGGCACAGCACTCCATGGCCGGAGCTTCAGTGGCTTCACCCAACAGGCGCTCTGAGGGGGGGGGGGGGGGGGGGGGGTGATGCACATCGTATACGTGTTAAGATTCGAGGGTAAACAAGATGCACAGACATAATAACACAGAGGAGCACAGAGGAGCCGGTGGGGGAGCAGAATAAATCACCAGATAAATGACAATAACCTGGAACGGCGAGAATGTCACAAAATTACATCCAGGGAATAAACCCCGATATTAAAATGACACCTTGACGTGGACTCATGAATATTCAGCTGCTGCCCTTGACCAGTGTTTTGAAAAGACAGGTCAAGGGGACAACCTGAATATTTATGAGCGGCCAAACTCTTACAGGGGGAGAAAACCTCCATCGATGTCTGATTTAAAAAGTTAAGGCACCTAACTTATGCCATCAAATTGAAACCGCGTGGCCTGATTGGTTTGCATAATAGCCTGGAAAATTAGATTCCTGTGAGGAGAGGAGGATTTGATGAAAGTGAAAAAAAAACCTGAGATTAAGTTTGAGAAACCGTTTGTCCGGACTCTGGGTTTTATCGTACATTAACCGTCAGAGCTCAGAGAGTCCACCAGTCTCACTTTCCAGAAACTTTCTGCAGGTGGAGAACAAAAGAGCGACGGCGTTGCTCTGTGGTGACGTGCAGAGGGGATATTTAAATTCCACGCAGACTCCCACGACTTCCATAAATCACTGTCCCTGCAGGTTTCATTCTTCTTTTTGTCAGACACGGCACAAAGCCTGGGAGCTGCTCTGCTCCAGTGGCGTGAAACACAACAACAGATAAAACGAGGGATAATGGTTTCATGATGAGCGGTCAAGGATGAAAAGATGAGCAGCCAAAGAGGGAGAGGTGAGGCGCCGATGGGCGGCTGTAATTACCTTTCTCACAAAGCCGAATGGTGAGCGAGCCCTCTTCCTGGAAATAGATGATTCTCTTCTGGACGATGCTGGCCCTGGAGATAGAAGAGAGCGAGGGAGCGAGGGAGCGAGCGAGGGAGGGAGGGAGGAAACAAAGAGAAAAACAGAGGAATTATGAGACGGAGGAAGGGAACAGAGGGCCGGGTGGCACAGGGGGAGTAACGGGGCATTAGATGGATAACACTGTAATGTGCTTTTTTTTCCGTTTTCAGTGTGTGATCTCGGCCGGAGCATTTCTCGGTGAGAGGGGAAGGTAATGGTTTCCCCGAGGTTTCATAATGGACACAGAGAACACATCTTTTCACAGGAGCAGTGCCGGAGTTCACAGAGCGTCACAACAGAGCAACACTGCAGTGATAGAAGATTTAACAGAGCAATCACACAGCGACATGAACAACTAGAGACCTGGAGCTCCGGTGGAAAATCTACTGAAGCCCTGAGGGGACAAGAGGTTAAAACTAACTGGATCTCAGTTGAACACGGAGAAATTGCAAGTTACTGTGAATCAAAGAATATTTGTATCATGTCTGTACATAAATACAGATGATGAATCTTGAATTCTAGCAAACAGGGAGGGCGATATGGACCCTCGACCAATCGTGAGCCAGTCTCAGCTTTCAATCATATTCTCTATATCATTAAATGACTAATTAAAACCAAACCCTCAGTGTGATAAGAAAAATGATTTGACTTCTTAGTTTGGTCCATGTCCCATCCACTAACATGGAGGAGGCAGGGTTTTCTGACCCATACCGAAGCCAGCCACCAGGGGGCGATCAAGATGCTTTTAGCTCGTAGAACACAGATTCATGTTTAAAGCTCGAGGATGAGGAAAAATCAAGAAAAGGCCAGAATAGTCATATTAGCCATCCATCCTTTCTACTGCTCTTCTTCTGAAAGACATCGGGCGAGAGGCAGCTTTCAAACCACCTACGCTCAATTTAGATCATTTCTAATTAACCAATCCAGCGCCTCGATGAAAACCATCAAACTCCCACGAGGTGTATGAACCAGTATAAACTGAGAAACCTCACAGATCTCACCGCTGCTCTTTTCTAACAGCAGCAGAGTCTCCTCCAGCGGAGACACATAAAACCCAGACGACACTGACACAAGTGAAACGACAATGAGTGTGGAGTCTGGGGGGGGGGGGGCTGACGTTAAGCAGGAGTTACTGTTTATATTGCTCCTATAAATCTCACACACACACACACTGAATGGGGCGATATAGCCTGGAACATGGATCGACTGCTTGGGCATGAAATTGAAAAACAAAAGTGAAATATACAGACAATTATTGAGCTGCCCCCCCCATTGTTCTCCATTGTCTAACAGTTTCAATGATTATTGATCAGATGAATCCAACAGTGAGAATACAGATACAGATTCCTCTCCTCTGTTTACATCTGTTCATCAGTCTGCAAGTTCACTCGTCTTCATTTTGATGATTTGTGGATTGCAGGCGGCTGCAGCTCCGAGGAGGCAGATTGTTCCCGAGACGCGAGTGGGAGGAAACGAGTTCTAACACCGCTGCTGCGTTTCCCTGTGCTCCGGAGAGAGAGGCAGCTTAATATAACACATCCGCTGGTTTACGAGTGGAAGGGGGAAGCAAAACGTATGTGCCGCGCATTTAACTGGAGATCGAGCAGCCAGGGATTTCACAACATTTTCCACGAAGGTAAAAATACCTTTCAGATGCATATTAGTTGAGATACACTAGAAATACACAAGTAGCTTCTAAAAAAAATGGCACCATAGACAGCAATACATGTTTATGTCAAAGCTTCTGATAATAAATGTGATGAGCTGTTCAGGATTTGCAACTGAAATCAAACATTTATTATAAACTGGAGCAAGAGATGAATCTGAGAGAGGAATCCAAAAAGTTATAACACACAAATGAGCATTTCTCTCCAAATAAAGATTATTTTAAACCGTTTTTATCCTCAAACAGCTGAACTGGTTAAATTGGGACAATCACTCTGCTCACAACTTTTTATCACCTGACCCATAAAGGATTTGTCTGACGAGGGAGAAGTTACAAAAAGTCTGGAATCATCTCACGTCTGTTTAAAAGCAGCATAATCTGATAAAGTTCTTAAATACTGAGGATACACAGAGATGCTTTAGGATAAAACATCATCACAGATATTCTCCCTCAAGTTGGGTCTCCACCACCTCCTCAGAGAACCTCCTGGGTCAGAGCTAAGCTGTGGTCACAGACTCCAGGTGCTGGTTTGAAGCTGCAGGTAACATCCAGTGGTTTGTCTGGTTTTAAACAAGCTGAAGCAGCCAATGGAAACAATGACACCAGGGGAGAGTGATCAAAACCTAATGAGACTGAACGTCCATCCACTGACACTCTGGGATTTCTTCATTCTTCATGTTGTGGATCCTGAACAGATCCTGTTGTTCTCCACACTCTGGCCTTTCCATCACTCTGGTGAAAGTGAATCTTGGTCTCAACACTTCAATCTTCTGACTCCTGCTGCTGGTGAGTGGTTTGCATCCTGGCCTCTAAGTGTCTGCTCTCCTTCTGGACTGTGACTCCTTCACCTCGGCCCTGAGGAGGTGAAGGAGTCACAGTCCTCGTCCTTGGCCGACTTGTTCAGTGTGTGATTTCTCAGTATTTTCTTCTCAGGACTTTGATCGGCTCTGCCAGTGATCGCTTCCCCTCTTGTGTCAGCTTCTCTTCACGTCGGTGAATCCCTCTGAACGACAAATTGCTTCAGAGCAACACAACGTTGTTGTATCTTAGTCGACGTTCATCAAACTGAGGGACAGAAACCGGAGGAATCTGTTCCAGGAGCTTCTGGCCGGACGGCAGCTGCTGTGTGAAGGAGACGCCTCTCAGCAGATGCATCGAAACACAGAGATACCAAACATCAATACCACTTATGGAGACATTGAAAAGAAAACATATTCATAATTAGAAATCTGGATTTTCCATCTGTTTCCACACGCTGCTATTGACTCCTGTGTCCCTCCCTCCCTCCACTCCCCTGCCTCCCTCTGCTCAGGTTTCTTATTAATCATACTTCCTACAGCATTTCCTGTCTCATGCATTACTGTAAATATATTCCACATCTCAGCGACCCCCCCCCCCCCCTGAGAGAGGCAGCTACACATTCAACTGTGTAACCGTTCATACAATAATGTTCTCACTCCACGACAAGTGCTGCTGACTGCAATAATACACATCAGCGAAGTGGAGGAAATCCAATTCAAGTTACTGGGAGGAAGAAAATCAGTTAACGCCGTTTTACTTTTATCCTTCTGGTTTTATTTGCACAAAAACTGTGGAGGAGAAATACAATGCAACGATAAATATATAACGTGTGTGTGACTGAAGAGAAGCCAAATCCAAACTGAGCTGGAAGCCATCGATGTTAGCAGCTGAGAGATTGTTCATTGATCGACAAGGATGAAGAATTTCTCCCAGAAAGAAACTGTGAACCCATTAAAATGTTTCCTCTGCATCTTAATGGGAATTAGACCAAGTCGTCCACCAGGGGTTTACAGGGAGTTAATTATTTATATAGTAATAAAGTGAACTGGGTATAAAAGAAGGTAAAAAATCAATTCTGGGCAATGAAAGACGTAAAAGGTGTTTTTCTTTCTTATTACTTATTTCTCCTCTTTTGATTTCTGTTCTCTACAGAATGTGAAGCCGACAACATGATTGTCAAGTTGCAGGAAACACGTCCACGATCTCTCGTTGTGAGTCTAGAGGCCTCGCAGCAGAACATTAGGACGTCACAGGGGAGTTGACCTTTCACCAGTTGGCCAATCGCTGACAGTCGGTCCATGTGGAGGGAATCAACACTGGAAGCTGGTTTTCTTTCTGCCTGAGTCAGAACACACGGTTCCTCGTCAATAACACAACAAGCAGCCGAAGGTTTCTGAGGGAAGTTCAGGTTTTTCTGTTTGTCGGTTGTACAACTTGTGTTTTTACCTCCATCAAGTATCTTGTGTTTTCATGTGAGCAGGATAACAACAACAACAACTACTGAGTACTACAGATCTTATTGAAACAGATTTTATTAAATCGGGTGGATTCACTTTTTTCAACCTTGCATTTTTGTGAATTTCTTGAGAAACTAGAACCGATAACCCTCCACGAAGGCCCCCCCCCCCCAAACACACATCCAAGATGCGTTGATTAACACTCATAGATATCAGTCTGCCAAGGAGCCCGATGGTTCTCATTAGGATCCATGAGCCTCCAATTCTCTGGATCTCCTGTCTGATCCGTGACTCGCATAAATGTCTGAGGAAATTACCAATAAACCACACATTTTAATGCCATTATTAAATATCTTAATAATAATAACTTAATACAGGTTTAGATCCTGATGGCCGTGAGGGAGCACACTTGGAATAATCTACTATTTTTCAATCTTCTTTTGTCTTTGCGACGGCACAGACAGGAGTTTCGATCCAGCTCTCAAACAGCTTTAGAGTCCTCGCAGTGAGATTGCCTCCTGCTCCTCCTCCTCCTCTTCCTCCTCCTCCTCCTCTTCCTCCTCCTCCTCCCCCTCCTCCTCCCAGTCACAGCCCCTGCATACTGAGGGAGGGATTGTGAGGGAGGTCAGTGAGAGGTGGAAATGTGATAAAGAGACGGCCAGAGGGCAGCGATGGAGTGAGAGCGGAGCCGTATGAGACCTGATAACGAGATGAGAAGTGATGGACAGGACGGAAGGAGTGTGATTGGAAAACACTCTGCCTCACTTCAGCCTCATCTCGCTCGGTGACTTCTAGCTTCAGGTGGAAACGTTCACAGACACAAAACCACATTTCAGGACTTCCTGGTGATTAGAGAACAGATTTGGGATGTGAGCTCATCAGCACCGGCACCAGGTCCCTGGTGACCTGAGGTGGAAGACACAAAATCTTTCACAGTGACACACAATCTCACATGCACATGCACACTGCTGCAGCCTGAGGGGGTGGAAACCAAATGGAGCGTTGAGAATGGAAAAAGGGGGAAGAGTCAAAAGTGACTTTAAAAAAAGGCTCAATTACTTTTAACAGAAGATTTATTAAAGATGATATTATATTTGCCATTTCTAAGTTTTCTCTGCTGGGAGTGTGTGTGTGTGTGGGGGGGGGGGGGGGGGGGAATCTTCGCTTGCCGAGCTTCTGCTTTTGTTGAGCCTACGAGACAAAAGGTTCTAATTCCACTTCCTCGGGGCAGATTAGCACTGGTATTGCCTTTGACCTGTGGAAACAGCTCTGAGCTCATAATAAAGGAATGGAGTTAAACAGAAGAGTCTTGTTGTAGAATAACAGATCGATAATCCAATAACTTGTTGGATGACACAATAAGTAAACAGAGCGAGATCAATGTGTGACTGCGTCGAGGATGAACTTCCTGTTTGCTCGTTTCTACAAACTTCTCCGACTATTGTTACGTGAAAAGCGAGAATAGAGAAAACGCACTTTTTAAAAATAAATACGTACAAAACTAAATATGTGTCGGAAAGTTAAAAACGTGGTCGGACTTCTTCAGAGGCTGTGGAGGCTCCAGCGCTGGCGTCTCCCCCCCCCCTGCCTCTGGCTGCTGCTGTTTGAAGGCAGACGGCTCTTCAGGGTGAGTGGCAGGAGCGGGGGTGAGATCTTCACAAAGTGAGGAGGAGGAGGAGGAGGAGGAGGAGGAGGAGGAGGGCCGGCCTGACAGTACACTTCCTGCCTCAAGGAGAGAAGTTGCACGTTGTATCTGGGAGTTGTTGTTAGTTCCAGTGCCAGTCAGGGCCGAGCCGAGCGGAGATGTTCCACAGAGCTATTTAAAAGCTGCTGACACCTTCTGCCTGCCAGGAAGCTGGAGAGCGTGTGAACAGCTGACTGGTTTCAGGTGGGAAGCAGGAGTTCCGTCCCCGAGGGTCTCACAGCACGTGATTAGAACTCACTACCGTTTGGATTATTGATCATCTGCAGATTACTCAGTCCAGGGCTGGGGAATTAACTGGAAACGTTTAGAAGCGCTAACTGGCTTCATCTTGCTCGTGTCAGTTAATTAGAGGAAAACTTCCAGTGGGGGAAAGGGAGGGGCTGGTTTAAAAAGATTCGTTAACCGGAAATAATCGTGGTATTGGTTTGAAGTCATGTCGCCCCCCCCCCCCCCCCCCCGACTTTATCAGTGGATTTGTTTTATAATGTCAGAAAGATTTGGAGAACCACTCTAAGTCAATGGAGTCTTTGTTAAAATGCCGTTGGATCAAACCACATTTCTAAAGATACCTGATTTACCTACAAAGACGATTTTGAAGAAACCTGAAGATGGCTTGTTAAAGTAATTTTACCGTCTTATTGTGTAACTTCCTTCTTTCTGTCACAGTTGTTGAACAGGCCGTGTGTGCAGCATTCACCTACACAAAGAGTAATGCTGCGTTCACAATGAAAACAAAGACGATATGCAGAGCGACTGGCTGAAGTGACTGTGAATGGAAACAGGAGCCAGACATGTGTGGGTCCACGACACCCACCGATGTGTGTGCAACTCGGGAAACTTAAAATCTTTAACAACAGACCTTGACACTTGGCCTTTCATGTGCTCCCAACTCTTCAGTTAACACCGGTTCTTTTCTGCAGCCATGGTTTCTAAAGGAGCACAGGACCCAGGGTGAGCACATAACCACAGCTGAGGAACGTTTAGAACCCTTTCTGATTAAGAGCTGTATAAATCCTGGGGGCGTTGGACAGAGGGTGTAGAGGACGGACCCGTGTGAAGCCATGAGGTCGTCATCAACAAGAAGCCAGTTGCACCTCAGCTGGAGGAAGACGAGGTCGTGAAGCCGGTTGAAACACGACCGTCTGTCGGGTTCAGGAGCTACCGACTCCTCGTGTGAGTCTGCTGCTGTTCTTCACGTCTCCGGTGTAGCAGAAGGTTTGAGTTTAATGTTCCTTCACCAGGATTAATCCCCAAGTCTGTGTTCTTCTTTGCTTTTATCAATACTTCACCACTTCAACCAATCGAACTAGGGTTTTATTAAGGTTTTCAATAAACTAGAAACTGACCTCACTTGTGCCAGTGTGACAGACTTACTGGTCAGCCCCGGTCCCCAGTTCCTTTGGATGCCGTCTCATATTCAGCAGGAAGGGGGATGGGGATATTTGGCTTTTTGCCGCACTGCTGTATTAACTGGTTCACCAGTAAAATCTCTTGTTAATCTGGTAATAAAACCCAGCTCCTCAGTTTAAGCCTCACAGCTGTCGCTGTATTTACCCTCCTCCCGGAATCTAATTGGATTGAAACTAGCAGGTGCTGAAGTTTGGCAGTAAATTAATAAAAAAGCTGCTCCACTGGAGAAACGAGGGACGACTGGAACGCTCCCAACTGTACTGGGCCGGGTCTGAAGCCTCCTGGAGGGAAGTGAGAGACACGTGCATGGCGTGATGGACGAGTACGGAGGAGGAGGAGGAGGAGGAGGAGGAGGAGGATATTCCCCTTGGTGCAGCCTGACTTCAGGTTTGAGCGAAAACGAGCAATTTGGTGTAAAAGAGATTCCTCATTAAAGTTGCATTTCCCTCTAACTCGACTCCGGCCTGGCACAAAGAGACGCTCCGGCTCCCCGGAGGCGGCAGCTGAAGTTGTCAAGCCCAGACCTTCGGGCCAAGTCTCCCCCTGATAGACATGAATTCTCTTTGTGCAGCCGGCGGCATCATGGGAGAAGCAGAGCGGACAGATGAGTAAGAAGACGGAGAGGAGAACACCTCAGATGAGGAAACGTTAAATCTCTACGTGAGCGCCGACAGAGGAAGGTGACAGTGATACGAGGTGGATTTGCATAGCAGATGCTCCCACACACTGGGGCTGGATTTATTGAACTGGTGAACACTGGGATGGCCGAGTGCCATCTGTCGCACGCGGCGGCAGATAAATTAGAGGTAACAGCTGGGAGGACACCGTGGAGGTAGAAGGGCAGCAGAGGAAGGGAGGAGACGGAGGAGAAAGGCAGACGGGTAGAAAAACAAGGAGGGGGGGGGGACGCTAGTTATCGACTGTTTGTCATTTCTATTGTCCATTTGTCGGCAGAGGTAACACAACACCGCCACAACTCACTGTCGATCTGTTCATGTACACACAGGCGGCAGGAAACACACTTCAGGTGTCTACACTTTACTTCAGGATTTGTTTCTCATCAACAACATTTGTGTTAATATTTCCTCCTGGACTAATATTCACGCTCAATCATATTTTCTTGCTTTAACCCAGTTTTAAGTTTATCGTTCTTTTCATATATGTGAAGTCAGAGTGGTTGAAAAGTAGTTTAGCTCAGTTTGCTCATTTCAGAGCCTGTACTTTTATACTTCTACATGAGAAGTAACTTCAGGTATCTGTACTTTACTGCAGTATATTACAGTTTTTTACTTTTACGCACTCAATTTTAACACAAATATCTGTAATTTCTACTCCTGACAGTAACAAGGCATAAATAAGATTCCAGATCAAGAATATTTTTTTTGCTTTAACCCTGTTTTTAATTTATTGTTATACATATATGTGACGTCAGAGTGGTTTATAGTTGTTGAACTTTGCTCTGAACAGATATACAGTTTTTACTTCAAAGTCATTTCAGAGCGTGTACTTTTATACTTCTACATAGGAAGTAACATCAGGTATCTGTACTTTACTGCAGTATATGACAGATTTTTACTTTACGCACTAAATTTTAATACAAATATCTGTAATTTCTACTCCTGACAGTAGCAAGGCATAAATAAGAATATTTCTTATTTATAAGAATATTTCTTATTTATATATGTGAAGTCAGATCACATTCCGTTATACAGATTATACTTCAAGGTCATTTCAGAGCCTGTACTTTTATACGTATAGATAGAAAAGTACCTTCAGG
This sequence comes from Platichthys flesus, assembly GCF_949316205.1. Classification (NCBI taxonomy): domain Eukaryota; kingdom Metazoa; phylum Chordata; class Actinopteri; order Pleuronectiformes; family Pleuronectidae; genus Platichthys; species Platichthys flesus. The sequence continues at coordinate 2,548,017 of NC_084950.1, forward strand.
TATCTGTACTTCTGCTCGAGTAAAGACTGTGTGTGTCTTTGCCGCCTCTGCACTTCATCATGTGAGATGTATTTGTAACCAGACAGTATAACTTGTGTAGATGCATAAATCAAAGTCATCACACATAAAAATAAACGATATTTACTTTCGGGTTTTCTTTGCTCTTTGTCTTAATAATAACAGTTTTCTCATATTTCCAGAACAACCCGTGGCTCCTATAACGAAAAACATTAAGAATTAATGAGCACACACAGAATCCTCTGCTTCACACTTTGCTTCATCGAATTCAAACGTATTTAAACCGCGGTGGAGTTGACCTGATGGTTTTTAACGAGGACAGAGGCGGTGCAGCTCGGTGAGAAAACACACAACGTCTGCTTGAGGTGCGGCAACACAAACACAAAGTGATTTATGTGAACGTGTCTTTGAGATTAAGAGCAGGAATAAAAGAGAAGATTTGCACTTCTTTACAGATTTGTTCTTTTACTGCAGAGAAATTCTACTTTTCACATTTTCAGCCTGTGAGGGGAAGTTCAATTTAGGCAAGATGGCAATTTAGTCACATGATAAGAAGCTTCCAGAGCTGCACACTAACTTGTATATGTTAGTTGACCTGGTGCATCAAAACATTTCATTTAGATGTAAAGAAAATATCATTCTAATGCTTAAATAATATAAATGTTTAAAAAATGTACTTGTCACTTCTCTCACATGGAGAAACTACAATAACAACAATCACCTCAGCACCATCTCCGTGCTTAATTTATTAATTATTGACAGAATAATAAGCTATTACTGGTTTATCTGCACATCTGCATCAATCGGCCTCAAAATGTGAACACAAAGCTCGTTTCCTTTCACAGCAGAAAAACATCTCCTCAGTTTGTGCTTCACCGCGGGAATCACACCATCGTCCTCTTTTATGAGAAAACGATGAAATCACAACAGAAAAAGAAATCCCACTGCTTCTTTATTGAATCTGTAAAATGACAAAGAGAAGAAGAAAGGGCAGGGAATGTTCTTTAAATAAGTCCGGATAACACAAACACACACATATGCACACACGCAAACACAGCTTTCCTGTTTCTATCCCATTTATTTAAATCCTTCCCCGAACCTCGTCTCTAACCTCAACTCGACCCAATTCACATCTGACCCTCCACCAAACCACACAAATGACACTTTGCCTCATTAGGACGAGGTTCTGGTCCCACTGAGGTCCACTGGTCCTGCTGGGGTCAGTGACCACACCACTGTAGAAACAACACCGTGCAGGTTCTGAGTCAAACCGTCCTCAGACCACTTATTGGACCAGTAATCACGCAGGACGTCTACGCCTCGGAGCACCACCTGGATTCAGCTCCATCATCTTCCTCCCAGACGATAATGGCAGTCTGTGAAAACACCAGTGACCTCGACACGGAGCCGTTGACTGGTACCCGTCCAGAATTCAGCTTTTTGTTTGGTTTTGCTTTGTGCAACAGAAGAGAGTTTAGATGTTCCTGCAGCTGTGGAGAAACACCCTGAATCCTACCTGTTGCTCTGTAGCACACTTTCCATAATGGCTCCACATTATCCAAACTCCCCACATGGTTTTGAGATTGATTTCCTTTAGGGCACCGACTTCCTCTCCTTCCTTTTCATGAGTACACCTCGTTTATTTCAGGCTCTTCAGTGAGGGACTTTAAAATGTGTTGACGCCTTTGACCTTTTCAAAACCGGCTCCTGCCTGAAACTTTACAGCCACAGGAGATGACGTCACCGACACCAAAGTATAATCCTATTTCAAAGGCAGGAGCATAATCAGGAAGAAATATGGGAACTGACTTTAGTATAACGCAGCCGGTCCCAGTAGGTGGCGCTGTCCAGAACACCTGGATCCTGGTGCGTCTGCGGGGCGTGCTCTCCGTCACCGCGGGGGGGCAGTTGCTCATGAACTGTGTGTCGTCCTCATCGATGATCTGCACACAAAAACAAAATGGAGGATTTAGAATCAACGTGTTTCGGAAAAATATCACGATGACGTCTTCTCCTGTTTGTTCTCAGAGTTTGAATCCAAAATAATCCAAACTCAGCTTTTCACACACACACAAGAAAACTTTTATTCAACAGAACAAACTATCTACATATTTATTTACATTTTAAATCATTCAAGTTTCTCTAGATTAGATTGTATCTGTGTTTTATGTTTATATATTTTAATTCGTAGATATCGGTCCCTGAACGTCTCTTCATGGTTCAGGATCATCAGATCTTCTCAAGTCGTGTTTTAAACCCAGAGGAAGCTTCTTGACTCTCAGCTGCTCTTCTCAGTAAAAGACGTTTCTCACAGCAGCCATGTTGGTTTGGAACCTGAGGAACCCAGAGGTGTTAATCACCTTACAGCTCTAAATAGAACCGAACCTTCATCTGTCACATCGGTGTCTTTCCTCAGGTTTACACGTCAGTTCTCCTTTTTTATCACGACTCATTCTTTAATAATAATGAGACGACTCAATGAATTTAAAAACACCTTCGGTTTTTAGTTTAAACTGAACATCGAACTAAATGTGAACCGATCTTTAGGTTTATTAGAAGAAGAGGCCGGAGTGAGAGGACAGGACTTTCAGAAGAGAACAACCTCTGAACCTCATGAGGAGAAGGTACGAGCGTGTTCTCTGGTGGGAGGCAGCAGAGATGAGGGCCCTGATTCTAATGTGGAGACCAGTGACTGATTCTCAACTGGTGACAATGAAAACTGTTTATTTGAGTCCAAAGCAAAGTTGTGTGAAAGATGAAAGTTCTCTCTCAGAGTGAAGCTTTGGGTAAAAGGCGTCTTGTGTTTCCAGGACGTCTCTCGCCCGGTCCCCTCTGCACTCAGACCTTTATATTAAGGCTGAAATCAGACACATGGAGCCGCGACCTCTGACCTTGAAGCCGGTGTTCTCCAGCTGCCTCGGCTCCACAATAACAAAGACCCAGAACACCTGGTCCTGAACTCCTGATTGGACAAAAAGACGAGGACTCAAGTCCCAGACAGATCCCTTTACCTTCCTGTCCAGACCCTATTAACTGTTTGGTTTGGATCAGTGAAAACCACAGACACAAACATCAGGAAAAGGGAAGATAACGAGCAGGGGAGAGAGACATAAACAAGATATAGGAAGAAAAAAAAGAGAGCGACAAGAAACAAGAGGAGGAACTTGAACCTGACAGAGTTTTGAAAGATGAAGAATATGGACATAGATCAGGTTTAAATAGATAAACTGGAAACAATAGGACCCGTTAAAACCGTCAGAAAGTAAGTAATCATCTTCCAGAACAAGTTAGTGGACCCTGGACAAGCAGCAGGACAGACACCATGTGGACCCTGGACAAGCAGCAGGACAGACACCATGTGGACCCTGGACAAGCAGCAGGACAGACACCATGTGGACCCTGGACAAGCAGCAGGACAGACACCATGTGGACCCTGGACAAGCAGCAGGACAGACACCATGTGGACCCTGGACAAGCAGCAGGACAGACACCATGTGGACCCTGGACAAGCAGCAGGACAGACACCATGTGAGACCCTGGACAAGCAGCAGGACAGACACCATGTGAGACCCTTCTCATGGCCCAGTCAGAAATGAGGGATTCAAGAGGTTTATCAAAGTGTTTGACCCAGAACACGACCTTCTGGCTGGAAACTGTTTTAACTGACTGATGGAGCAGCCCCCCCCCCCCCCCCCCCCCGACACAGGGCCTGTAGTCACACATCTGACTCTTCTCTGATCATCACTCTTCACTTTACAGACAAAGACCAGAGTCTTCACAGCAAACTGCTCATCTTGCTGAGGAGCGTAAAGACGGAGTGACGCCTCGGGACTGATTGAAGCTCTCGTCGCCCGGAGGCTGAGCGGAGACGTCGGTGTCTCAGGAGACAGACGATCAAACACGAGGATCGAACACTTCACGCAGCACGAGGACGAAGCTTCGGGGTTTTACTACGTTCAGAGTTTCTACTTCTTCTCCCCTCGCTGTGTCGGGTTTCTACGACCTCCTCAGTGCACACACAGACAGAGGGTTGATTGGAGACTCTAAGTTTCCTGAATCATGTCTCTGTGGCAGACCTGTAATATCCAGCTCCCAGTGACCCTCAGAGGACAACCAGTGCAGAGAATGAACAGATGAACTGGGCCGTGTGCGTGGCCCTGGAGGACGGACGTTAATCCCCCTTTGTTTTTTTTTCCACTTTTACATCAAAACTTTTCTGATTCTAATTTACTAATTCTGTAACTTACAGAAAGTTGTAAGTCAGGACAGGTTGAGATAAGGACAAGTCACGTCAGGGCAGGTCCGACCCAATCAAGACAACTGAGAGAGAGGGAGGGAGAGAGGGAGGGAGAGAGGGAGTGTGGGAAGACCGGCAAAGGAGCGTTTGTTTTCTCTGCAGAGGATGGCATGTCTGTGTGTGTGTCTGTGTGTGTGTGTGTGTGTGTGTGTGTCCACAGTTTGTCTATCTCAAACACTCTTTCACTCTTTCAATCTCGCTCTCGCTCCCCCTCAATCTCTCGCTCTCTGTTCAGACGGTAAACACAGATGCTTCAGTCGGCCTGCACAAGCAAATGCAGAGGCCTGTTCAAACACACTCTCACACACACAGACACACACACACACACACACTCAAAGAGAGAGAGAGCGGGAGACAGACAAGGCAAACTCAGGCTTTAACAAACACCCAGGATTCCTTGAGAAAACTTACAATAAGAGGGATATTGGTGTGTGTATGTGTGTGTGTGCACGTTTGTGTCAGTGTGTGCGTGTGTGGGTCAGCGTACACACTATCATTGCGCGTTCCTAATTAAATGCAAAGCAGTGACCGAGGCCTGAAAGCAGTTCAAACCGCTGGGACTGGCGTGAGGAGACAGACGGATAGATTGAAATGTCACATCAGCTCTTGAAGATGAGCTGATTCTCAGAAAGCAACAAAGTTCTCTCGTCTGCACGAAGACCTCGGAGCCGCGAGCTGTCAATCAATCAAAGCTTCACTTTCAGGAAGCCGGACACCGCAGAGATCTCGGGTCTATCGCCGATCATCGGAGCCACCGGACCGAGGGCGACAGTCTCACGTAACCAAACAGTTAGTCTGTGTAAAAAACAACTGTGTGTGAGTGTGTGAGCAGATTTATTACCATAACAAATGGAGCCAATTCTGTGGCTTTTGGCGTTCGACTACACAAAACAACACTGGAGAAGAGTGAGTGTATTGTTCGTAGAAATGACCCCAGAGCCAGAGCTCTCTTTGAAATCCACTTCTCCCTGCTACACACACGGTGTCGGAGCCGTGTCGTTTTGTCAAGGTCGTTTTAAGAGAAAGTTTTCACGAGCTGTCAGCGAGAGGAGTAATTGTGTGTCATCTGTATTCATGCAGACACACAAATGGACTGTCTCCATGCGAAGCTGATTTCCTCCTCGTCCTCCTTCACGTCCGTCACGTCCCTTTCTCTCGTCTCTTATTTTGTCTCGACTGAAAGCTGCGATGTAGTCGGGGGTTTGGTTTGAAAAGCTCCGACGACAACAGACAGGTCTGTCACCTTGACTCAGGAACGCACACACTGACTCAGGAACGCACACTGACTCAGGAACACACAATGGGAACAGAGTGAACGATCCAGAGCAACACAAATGCAACGTGGGGAAGTGAACATCTTTTATGACACAGCCTTAGTGATATAAAATACACAAACTTTTATATCACTCTTTGCCACAACTTGTTTCATCATCTGGACGAAGCTTCAGTAAAGACACAACAGACACACAAACAGTGCAGATGTTAAAACTCCTATCACCAAAGCCCAACACTAAAAAAAACACAATCAACATTCAGTCCAAGGTCAAAGACACAGTCACTAGCTGCACTAAGAAATAAAGTTCACCTCGTTATTATTGTCTAAAGCCTTCAACTCGGTCCGGCTCGTGTACAAAATCCATTTCCCTCATAACAACTTGTCACTTCTCTGCAAGAGCTCATTTCCTCAGACACTTGAATCAGCTGCGAATCGGAGAGAGCGACCTCCATATCACACTTTTGATGCATAATGTATTTAAACAAGCTGCAAACCAAGCAGCTTGTCGAGAACAATAAATAGAAGTCGTGCAAACTGTTCCCCGACACCACAGGAAGTTGGGTGGAGTAAACCGGTGAAGTCGTCCTGGTGCAAACTGCTTGTTCATGAGAAACCAGGGGGAGCAGGACTCCTCTGTGGTTCTGGAGCTCACATGTGATGCAGCATCTCAGGTCACCACCATCTCAACCCTCCACACATCCTACATCTCCTTTTCCTCAGCGTCCACTTAGCTCTGCTCTGCCTGCCATCCTGAAACCTGTGACTTAGCCGTGGCACTTTAATCTGATCTGGTTTCTTTATCCCGAGCTAAACTCGGAACGTTGGATAATCTGCGCCGAGAAATGAAAAGCAAGATAATATCTCATGTCTGCTCATCTCCCCCCCCCCCACCTCATCCAAACATGCTGAGTTTGTCTCCCTGAGCAATAGCACGCTGCTGGCCTAGATAAATATGACCCACGTCCGACACCACCGCAAAGAGGGCTGGGAAAAGCACACACACAGACGCACACACGGACCCACACGCCCACTCGCTGCATGTATAAGCACAAAGACACACATTTCACAGCACACAATGACAGCGGACCCAGTGGGGGAGCGAGTCTCTCACGTTCACACAGATGCTCGCTCACAGACACACACTTCCCCGAGGTCGCACACATTAACACACAAGTCATTTAATGGAAATGGGGGACAAAGAGGCGATTATTGCTTAAGGAAGAAGACACAATGTGGATGTGCGTCGGAGTGTCTTAGTGAAGCAGCAGGCGGGCACATTCCAGGACAGCTGCCAGAGACCGCCCAGAACCAGAGAGCAGGGAGAGCAACCACGACTCAGCTCGTCCACGACGCTACAACAATCATGACTCAGCAAAACTGGATCATGATTAACTTTCGAATGGAAAACATTGGTTCACCACTTCTTGTGTATGCGCAAAACAATTTTTTGGGCAAAATCCTTATTTACCTTCACTTTGAAACTGAAATGATGTCAAGTCAAAATCTTCATTCTATAGAAGTTGTGAGATTTGTTGTTCCCAAAGTTTTTAGGTTTTCATCACCGACTTCCAGCTTCAAACCGTGGTTACGAGTTTAAAGCTCCTGGTCCTTTTGTGTGTTTTATGTGATTAACTTTTAATGTTATTTATCTATTGTGTTTATCTGTTGTTTACTTATACTGTTGCTATTTTTAATATTCTGGGCCCGTTCCCCCGCGTTAAATAGCTTTTTAATCTCAATGGGACTAATCTGGTTCAATAAAGGCAAGTAAATAATAATTGTATATAAAGGAGACATTTTCTGCTCATATTTAGGATGATCATTTTAATGTAGTGTTATTACTGTAAAATGTTTTCAGTAAACACTTTCACTCTTCTCAGACTGTCCACTGCTGCAGCTCCTCTTTTCAGCCTCTGTCTCAAACACTTGGTTTTAGCTCCTGTCTCTTTAAGACCCTCCTCCTGATGAGGCCCAGTCTTCTCTGATTGGCCGGCTGGTCAACCCTGTTGTGATGTGACTAAACAGACGGTTTCTGCTGACGAGGTGTTTCTAACCCTAAACCTAACTCTAACTTTGCACAACTTTAACATTTACGAAGAACTCTATTTCTCCTTTAAGTAAAAACACATTTTAACTTTTCAACGTGAACCCAAAGTTCTTTAAAGTTAGCATCACGTGCTTCTGAGGAAGAAAAGTAAACGTCGAGCTCTGCAGAGTTTGATGGATTGTGGTCATTTAGAATAAAAAGGCAAACTCGCTGTCATGGCACATCTGCTCTTATCGAGCCATTAATATAAGCGGGGACATAAATGATGGTGTATTTAATGAAGGAAATCATTCTGAAACTCATTTCTGATCCAAAAAGTAAAAGCTTAATTGAGGAAACGCAATGTGGTTATGATGTAACACCCGACAGGACTTGTTCAGAAACACTCGACAGCCTTTTGAAAATCTCCAGAGGCCTCCGTCGTTTTCCAAGTGTGGATAGAAGTGTCAGTTACAGCTGTCAAATTACAGAACCGCGAGTGTCTGATGGATTTGCCAATATGTGTTAAACAGATTGCAAAGCACAGATTGTCAAATTTAATTTTTTGCTGCGAGCTCAGCCCACACGGTTCCAGTTTCCGCTCCCTGGTCTCAGCCCGGCTCCACAGACGCTGCCGGGACGCCGGGGTCGAGACTCCAGGTGTTTATTGAGCGCCGAGCGGAAATCCAATAGAGGAGGAGAGTGAGCCGAGGCTGAACCGTTTAAACCCGAGGTCCTGCTGCGAGCGACACAACAACCTGGCTGCTCTGTGTCTTTGTTTTCATGCAACAGAGCTGCAGTGAGGAGCTGCTCTACCTTCAGCCGGGGCCGTGCCGACGTCTCTGCACCAAACTCCATGTAAAAAAATGAATGAAAACACCAATCCAGACTTTCTCAGCCCGGAGAGCTGGGACACAGAATCCCTCTCCCTCAGTTTTACAGATCGATGCACAGATTGTTCAAGTTGTGTGTTTGCTGTCCTGTGGCCTCGTGGTTAATCGATGCCTCCGTTTGGTTCCTTCTTCATCTCGTGGTTGTTCATTATTTTTATCAGAGGGCGCCGTGCAAACACGTTCATTATAATGAAGTGTGGATGGAAAGAGTTGAGAGTGGACCCAGAGGCGACGCTGCTGTGAGAGTTCACAGCACAAGAAGAGGTGAACACAACAGAAACACACACAATGGAGAAATGTGTGAAGAAAGAACGAGTCGGACACAAAGATCACTTCAGTGTTTGGCTTCACTGATGGTCACTGTGGAGCTGAAGCACTGACAGGGAACTACTGACAGTGAGAGAGTTAATCATCACTTAACATCGCCAACAAGTCTTTTTAATATTTAATCTTATCTAACAATCTGTCTGTGTAACTTTGTCTCACACATCTCGAGAGCTGTTCATCGTGTTGGCTTCACACTTGTGTTTTTTCTCAAGGGCCCAAAGAGGTGCAGTGTACAATCTGGTGCCGATGACTGGTTCTCCGGTTCTGGTTCTGTGCAGCGGGTCGAGTTTCACTGAGCTTTGAAGAAGAAGAAGAAGAAGAAGAAGAAGAAGAAGAAGAAGAAGCAGTCTTCACCTCCGACGATATTATGTTTGAGACACGAGGACGCTCGTTTCGTTTGACAATACCTACACGCCCACGTCACATGCCGTCTACGAACCAATCAGAGTCCAGTATAGGGAGACACAGGACACGTAGATGATGGCGACAGGACGTGCGTATGTCAGACAAAATTCTTTAGTCCCTAAATTACAATGTGAAACCAGAACTAACCAGATCAGATGAAACGTGGAACAAACACATGAAGCTTGGTTCAGGTGAGACAAATTAAATGAATCAAGGTTTTCTGAGGGTTTCTGCTGTAAAATTATTATTTTTAACGATCAACTTCTACAAAGTGCTTCAAGAATTAAGAAATTAAGATCGTTATAGTTGTTTTACTGATTCCTAGAAAAAAGAATCACCTCATTTTCACACCACAACACCCAAAGTCACACTCCTCCCCCTCAGAGGGCGACGGGGGTCGAGGTGATACCGACAATGTGAAACCAAAACCAACCAGATCGAATGGAGACAATGGAACAAACACAGGAAGCTCCCCTCAGACTCTCACTCTTCAGTGAGGAAGAGGGAAAAGCAGCATCACTACTGAATCTCAGTGTATATTTGCTGCAGAGTGTTCCGAGGTCTGCTGGAGTCAGCAGGAGACGTCTCCTCCGTCCTGACACGAGCTCGAGCCTGGTTTCAGATCAGTGTGTGGAGACGCAGCCACAGTTGTGTGTTCCTGTTTACACTGAGCGGGAGGTAATTGAGGAAGTCTGGCTCTCTCCTCAGGAGCTCTGTGCTGCTCAGTGGGAGTTGTGTTACTACTGAACCAAACATCTTACATCTCTCTCTGTTAATCTCTTTTCTCTCTGTCCTCACATGCCTCCTCCTCCTCTTCCTCCTCCTCCTCAGCCTACTCCGCCTTCTCCTTCCCTCTCCTCGTCTTCTGCTGGAGGAAATATCTGCTACTTAGTGGGACGGATGCCATGTCGGCCTCATCTGTGCACTGAAGAGGCAACTCGAATCTCTTTTCTTCTTCCCAGCTTCAGTTTGCTGGCTGCTGCTTCCAGGGGGAGCTGCGTTGCATCTTTCAGAGACGCCTCCTTTAACCTCCTTACCAGGAGACAGCGGGGGAGCAGCTAACTCGACTCCCGTGTGCATTAAAGCATGCAAATGACTTCCTTCTATTTATGAACTTTACCAGAAAACAGCACAATCATGATTCCCCCCCCTCGACGCCTGCTTCTTCTTACCTGGAACTGCCCGGTGTAGTCGTCGTCCGTGGTGCCCTCTCGGCCCTCCTTCAGGGCGATGAGGGTGAAGCCTCGGAAGTAGTTCGGGCTGGCTGCCAGGAGCACGACTGTAAAGGAGGAGAGAGCGTGTGTTAACTCCACAGAGACACCGAGCAGCGAGCAGGCTTTAGACGGACACATCGGGGTCACCCTGCGTGAGGCGAGGGGTCACACCCCCCCCACACACACACACGGTGTTACACAGACACATGTGAGGCCTGCAAGCTGTTTGGCTTCAGGCTGATGTGAGAGTGAGGGCTGTAAGACTTTATCATCTGACACTAGAATTAAGAAGAGGCTATAAATCTCACGCAGGGAGCCCGGCGCTGGGAACAGGAGCCACATGATGAGATGTGAGTAGAATTGAAGTCGTCTCACCCGCGCGCCCTAACCTTGCATTCTCACACCGGCACCATCTATCTCCCAACCCGCCCCCAGTGCTGAGAAGGAAGATGTCAATATTTTCAATCTCAACCATGTTTTAAAAAAGGCAGCAGAGGTTTTGGGGGGAATAGCTGTGGTGTCTGTCCAGGTCCCTGACAGCTGATTAGAATTTAGTCCTGGGCGTCTCAGAAAATCAACACACAATCTGGAGAGGGGCTGCACTGAGGAGACTGAGAGACAAGGTGACCGCTCTTTTACAACCTTGTTTTTCAAACCTGTATCCAATCTGCAAGAGCACACGCCAAGGTTTATTATCGGAGAGCCCCAGCATCTCATTGACTCTTTCTTTTAAACTAAACGAGACACTAAAGGTTAGTATTTTGAGTTGAACACTTAAAAACTCAAGTGAGTGGAGCAAAGTTTAGTTTTTCTTCTATTTTGCCAAATCCACCAGGCTGGATAGAGACTCTAAATTTGTTGGGCTCAGCTTAATTGGAGCCAGATCTGTGTGTGTGTGTGTGTGTGTGTGTGCGTGTGTGTAGGACGAGCAGAGGAAGTGAATATAGGTCACACATTATAACACAAGTAGCCTTATCAAATCACGACAGTTTGGGAATGTGCTTCCTGCAATGTCCAAAAACAATGTGTCTGACTTGTTTAGTTATTGAGAACGTGTGTGTGTGTGTGGGGGGGGGGGGGGGGGGGGGTGAAGTCAACGCTTCCTGGAAGTAAAATAAACACAGGAAAAATACAATTCCAACAACACTTTTCGTTTCTCCAACTAAAACAAACAGTCCACTGGAGGAATCTGGCGCAGGTTTACGCACGGATTGCGCAAACGGACTGTGTGAATGAACCGTACCTCTGTAGGTGGTGCCCGGCTCGTAGGTCTCCGGGTCCCGCTCCACCCGGAGCCTGAACTCGTGGTGTCCATCCCGCCGGGTCCCCTGGGTCTGCGCCCGGAGGATCCGCCCGCAGTACCCGTCCGACCTGCCTCCGGAGGGCTCCTCCACGAAGGCGACGGCGCTGCACACGAAGCTCGTCAGGAGATAACACTGCAACAGCAGCAGCGGCAGATACATTCCCATCTCGGAGCTGCAGCCCGGGGCTGAGAGTGCAGCCGAAGGTCCGATCCAAACACAAACCAGAAGAACCACAGTGGAGCTGCTCCTTCCACGCGAACTCCCAGCTCCAAGCGGAACTACAGCGGCGTCACAGGCGGAGCGGGAGGTGAACACAAGGAGACGAGTCCATCCCGAAGTGAGAGGAGCGCGTCCGAGGCGCACCGCGTCTGAGAGGAGGGGGGGGGGGGGGGCTGTCTGTGTGTTCCGATCTGTGGGGGGGAGGTGACCGGGTCGGGAGGCAGCACGGAGCCGCTGAACTACCAGGGAAACTGGGGACGCGGCGAGGGTAGGTCCGGACTGGAGCTCCGCACTTTAAAAGCTGAGAGCCAGCCCTCCACTGACACACAAACACTGACACACACACACACACACACACACACACACACACTGACACACACACACACACAAACACGGAGCTGCCTCTCGGGAAAAATTTGAAATGTTCCTCCTGCTGTTCAGAAACGCGCATTGACACATTTTAAGTTCTCTTCACTGCTGCATATGAGCTGGAAGATATGAAGATCACATCTGATCAACGCGAACTATCAAAGTGATAAGCACGAGCTCCATTAAAACTAATGAAAAAGGTTAATTCTGTGCACATTTACGCGTCTAATTCGCTCCAAGATTGCGTCAAAATTAAGGAGAAATTACCACAAATCTTCTTTTTATAAATCTTCTCAGTTCATCTTATGATTTACTTTGGAGGTGAAGGAGATCATCTCCTCGAATAACGTGATTTTAAATTCATTCATTATTCATTAAACTCAAATTCGCCACCGTGTTGATGTTTTGCTGTGCGTAATCACACATGTCCTCGTGCCAGATGTTGGTTTCATAAATCCAAATAGCAATGAGCATCTCTAAATATCACTCCGAACTGTTAATGTTAAAGATATAAAGCAACCAGGTAGAGGTACCTCAGTCTCTCCTGCCTGAATCTCTGACAAACTGCAATAAATGTAGATCAGATAATTAGCTTCTCCCACATGATATAATTATATACAACCTAATAAACCCATAAAAACACGTGATCAATGATTTTATTTGCTCTTTTCCTTTGTGGATTAAATGAACAGTTATAAGAACCATCATCCTCTCATCTAACACAGACTCTGATCCCTCGTAAACATTTTACACATACTGGATGCACTCACATAAGTAGAGTTCTCCACCAGAAGGTGTCACCAGAGAGTCTGTGCACCCCCCATCCCCCCATGCTCCTCCACAGCTACTTGGTAAATTCGTCACTCACCTCATCACGGTGCCCCTTTACTCCTCCATCTCCTCAAGTTTTATTATCGTGTAGAGAAAAGTACGAGGGATTATGGAAATGCTGAGGTTTTCAAAGGTCTCAAATTAAATGTGTAGTTTGGATTCAGCCGAAGCAAAAAGAGGAGTTGAAGTTTGATGATATTTTTGCTCCATTATTACATTAATCTTTTTGGGTTAGGGTTTGCAACATTTGTAATCCTGATGTCTCTGGTTCTGTCTGAGGAGCAGGGACACGCGCTCCGGTCTGATTAACTATGACTTTTCTTGTTGATTTGAAACATGGTCTTTAGAATAAATGAATAAAATAATAAACCCTCACTGAAATGAGCCTCATTGAGTTCTCATTACCTCTCGTCCTCTTGCTGAAGATGTACACGTCTAACCCGGGGAGCTGGAGGTGGTTAAACTAAACAGCACCAGCCCCGACGTCTGGTGTGATGGATCCCATCTGGATGGACTCTGCTCTGTAAACTGTCTGACAGGTGGAAGACGTCTGGTGCGTCCGGACCGAGACGTGAAGTCAGAAACAACCCGCTGACCTTTCCCAATGAAAACAACCTGCTGGCACACGAGCCACAAACATTCCTGCACTCAAACACCCGGCTCCTTTTCCTCACAGCGGGAGGAAATCCATACTGGTGTAAAATCTCCCAGTCTGTGCTCCTGAACTTCATGTGAGACGGTCATGATGTCTTTATTTATCTTTTATATATGCATTCAGATCACAGGCTCCCATAGAATATATATTCTAGAACCAAGCCACACTGATGTGTGCACTTCAGAGGTATTGATGGTTAAGGAAAGATGAATGGACGGAGGTGAAGGTGTCGCTGACTGGCTGGACTGGGAGGACAGACTGGAGACAAAGCAAGTGATAGTTCAGGGTCTCAAGCGTCTTTCCAACCAGGCTGATTATGAACAATCGAGACATGGACTGGTGGGTTCTGGACTGAATAACAAGGGATGAGGGAGGGAGGGTAGAAGCAAAGAGAGGATGAAGAGATGTGTAAGACAAGTGGGGGAGAGGATGAACAGACATGGGTATGCAATGAGGGGAAGAGGGAATAAGGGGATGTGGGTGTGGGAAGGAGAGATGAGAGGATGAGGGGATGAAGAGATGTGGGTAGGGATGAGGACAGGAGGAAAGAGAGGATAAAGGGATGTGGAAAGGAGGGATGAGAGGATGAGGGGATGAAGAGATGTGGGTAGGGATGAGGGAAGGTTTAACACTGGTCCAGTAGATCACCTCCTCCTGCAGCAGTGGCACAGAACCAGTGTAAATCTCATGGGGAAACTGCTTCAGTCCATGAAATATCAACCAGTCAAAGCCTTAAAATCATATTTAGAAATAGAAAACACTGTCTCGCTCAAATAAGACTTCCATGAGGGTGCAGAAGGCGTCGGCCAATCGGGAGCATTAAATATGAAAACTGCACTGATCTCAGTGTGGAAGTCATTTCCCCTGATGAACCATCAGGGTTCTGAAAAGCCCTCGATATCGTGCTCAAGTGTGTGATAGCATCTCTGATCGTTTTACACAGCTTTTCCTCATGTGCCCCACAGAAGAGAGTTCTCTTCGATTCGGTCCTCCTCTCCCTGGACTCAGGTGATTCAGACGGATGGAGTGTGTTGCGTTGTAAAGGTTAAGTGCTCGTTGTGATGGGAACTTATCCTCAGCTCCTCTTGTGTTGCTCTAAACGGTGAAGGGCCAGTGTGTCACCGGAGAAGAAGTGTGTGTCCACAGTTAATGTTCCTGTTTGTAAGATAAACACGACTTCAGCGTTAAGTGCTTTGAGGCCGATCGGTCTCTTGTGAAGTAGAAATCCACCGTGACACCAACCATCGGTTTGTGAGCTGCTGTTTCAAAGCCTCTAGTTTGTCCAGAGCCAATTTGACTTTATAGAAACCAGAGGTGACCATATTTGGAGGAGCAGGGGGTGGGGCCTGACTAAGAGCTCAAGGACACGCCCACCTACACCTGTGACCTGACCTGCACCCATTGGAGAGTTCCAGCTGTCAATCAGATGACTTGACACTAGAGACTGAGACAGAAACTCCTCAGGAAAGGTGAAGCAGAGTCATCGCTACTGCCCCCTGGAGGATGGCTGCAGTAAAACACCTAAACCCTGCCTCCGCCATGTTAGTAGATGGGACAGGGAGCTAAATAAAAAGATTACATTTTTGAATATGTTTTTCTCAGAGATGGTTTCTGTCGTTTTAGGCACAAACTGTTCAAGGGTTCATTTTTCTGATAAGTTTGTTATGAATTACTATTTGATGCTGCAGGAGAAAACGCAGTGATTGACAGCTCAGACTAACTCGGGATTGGTCGAGTGCGTGTATCTGCTGGACTTGGATACCAGGACTCCATCCCATGATTACTGTCGTTCATCTTTCAATACGCTGGTCAGTACAGTGGTTAGCACATAGCACACATATTTCATCCACTAACTTTAAACTTGGGGTATTTATGGGATGTGTTTTTCAAATGTCTTTTAGCTTTTAACATCTCACCCCTGACTGACTTGTTAAAAATAAAGAGATCAGAATCACAAAGCAGCCTGAAGAACACACTCTCTGCAGATATGTTGTGAGTGAACACAGGTGTGACCGGTAACCTGAATAATGAACGTGTTCCATTCAGACCAGCCAACAGTTGTGCTGGTTTCTGAACGCTGGCTCACAGACAGGGTTTACTGGCACATCTCAATGTAACACAACCATTATTAATACAACTTGGTCCACGCCACAGTCGGGTCAAATGGTTTCTGTGGGAAAAGGTCGACTCGTAAAGTTTTAACAGGAACAAACTGTTCAGAGCCACATTTTCATCTTTACTTTAGATAATGTGAGAAGCTTATCATCGATACTGACAAGTACATTTAAGAGTGGAGAGCTCAGAGAAAATATGATCTGTGTGTCTGAAATGACACTGAACATAAACTGGTTAAAGTTGAAGAATGGAAGAAAGCAGAGAGCAGAGGAAGGCGTCCTATTGGCTCTCTGCTCTATGAAGTTATTAAATGTCATCTGTGACCTTTTGGCCTCGAGGCCGAGAAGCAAACTCTGTTATCTCTGCTCCATCCAGGACACATCCATCAGACGTGTCACCGTGTCATGGTGAAACACAGCACACTGAGGGAGGCAGGGCACGCAACACACACACACACACACACACACACACACACACACACACACACACACACACACGTCCAAGTTCACACCACCAACATGGTGGCAAATGATCGTTGGTGAGAAAACATTTAACAGGAGGAATCATCCCTGATAATTAAACATATTAACTATGACAGACTCTGTGTGTGTCTGTGTGTGTGTGTGTGTGTCTGTATACCTTATTGTGTGTGTAACGTTTGCGTGTGTTTAGCTGTAAATGTGTGAGTGTGGTTTTGTGTGTCTATCTGCACATGCACCCTGAAGCTTTGCTGTAATTAGTGTTAATTGCGTCATTGAAACTGTGTTTGTCGACTTGCTGTGTTTCCGACAACACAGACGTTAACCAACACCAGCTGTGACTATATGAACAAATAAATAACACACATCACTATATTTCTGAATTAATATTTATATTAATATAGCCTTAATCGCCTTCCTCGAAAACCTTTTGCAGGTGGGCGTGCAGTGACATCAAGGCTCCACCCCCTTCTCCTCTAAATACGGTGACTTCTGATTTTAGAAGATCTAAAGAAGGGGCCGGACAAAATGCCAAACTGGAGGCTTCGAAACGACGTCTCCCAAACCAGTGGGGACGTCACGCTGGGACCACACATGAGTCTCCGTCACATCTCCTGCAGACACCGTCCTGATTGATATATTAATAAAAGAACCTGCCACAAAACAGACGATGCAAGACGACGACATGTTAATGACACACAATCATGTTCCATCAAAACGACGAGACGTTCCCAGTCCCACAGCTCCTCCTCCACTGGTCTACTCTCTCTCTGGGGAGCAGCTCAGAGTCCCCCCCACCCACCACCCCCCGCAACAGGGCTTCTGCCCACAAATCACAGGGGCCGAACATCTATTAGAGAAATGTCCGTCTGCCTCACTTACCCGCAATCATGTTCAAGTATGAGTTGTGATTTACACTCACGCCTCCTGCAGCTGAATGCATCCCTCATGAAGATATCACAGTGCGTGTGGACATTACTTTCATGGACACGTCTGTTCCCCCGCCCTGACACTCTCCACTGGTATCTGAATCTGTCAATCAAATTTAACAAGCTTTGGATGAGGTGTGTGTGTGTGTGTGTGTGTGTGTGTGTGTGTGTGTGTGACAGGGAGCTTGTCGTTGTGTGTTTATGGAGCCAACACTTCACTTTCAGGTTGAGCTATCGACCACCAATTTACGGCGGCCTTGAACGGAGAACACACAACTGAGTCACTTGAGAGAATTAGAATAAATCTAAGAAAGGGTGGAGGAATAACACCGAGCTTACACGGGATGAAAGTCTGACGGATCTGAAGCAAGGCTTTGAAAGGTTAAAACTCAGTGTGTGAAAGTTTTAAATCTAATAAAACAGGGTTTGTATTGAAGCTGAGGTTTTGAAGCCTTGTTCTCCTTCTTCTAAACTGCAGCGGTTTTAAATCTGTCCCAGTTTGTTTTCATGGTTTGAAACTTTGTGATGCTGATCTGAAAACTGGGGCATGTACGTCGGTGGAAGAGTTTCTGAAACTTCACGGCCGCTCACCTGCAGCGTGATGTTCAGAGTCGAGTTGAAAACTTCCACTTTCCACAGATCAAATGATTTCTGGCAGCGTTGCTCCACGGCTCTGATCTGAAACTTCAAAACGGCTCTTATAAGCAAAAATCCTTCATTTTCTGAATAGACTATTTCATTATCAGACATAATCATGTAACTGCCCAAGCTAGACAACCAGCTGTAAGATTATGGAATGATTTAAAATGCTCTTTTAGAAGCGATATGTTCCTTCCCATAAGGTTAAAGTTGCAAAGGGAAGAAAAAGCCATTTGCTAATGGTGATAAATCATCAGGCCTGTATTTCCAACACAGGAAGGAATAATTGAGTTGACATTTGGAGACAGAGGAGGTGATCAGCGTCTCTTCAGAGTCTTTATCTGCAACTTATCTACATTATGAATCATGTGTTCAAGCTGCAGGATCCAAAACACAGACCTAGGACGAAGGAAGGAAGGTGCACTGAGGAATATTGATTTAATGATACAATGAAATATGAATAAAGAAAGTGAAAACCAGAAGCAGAAGAGTGGAGACATCTGCCAGGACTAACTAGATATAGATTTTCTGGATCTGCACCAAATTACACCGACTCAGAAATATCAGATCCTTGAAATATTCTCTGAGAAATCAGGGAAAAAGTTTGTCATATTTCAAAAGTTTAGGGGGGTAGTTTGTAGAGTAGTTTTTGCTGTGTATGATCTGCTCTCTGTGTGACCTCCTCCTTCCCTGGACACTTGTTCTTCTTCCATGTTTTAAATACACTCTCCACCTTGAGTCCACTGCATGTTACACGCGTGATCGTGGATGTTTACTGAGACACAGCCTCCTACTTCAGGTCGTGTGTGTTTGTTCCTGTGTGTTCAGGAGCATCTGCTACAGCTTAGGTTCCCGGTGGCTCCTCGTGAACCAGCTACCTGCCTCTTGTATCCTGTTTGTCTTCCTGTTGTTGTTGTTTTCCACAATTACTGGAATAACTCTGCTGCATCTTTCCACTCAGTAATGGTTTCCACTCTGATAGAGTTTCCACTGCATCTACCTGCGTTCGCATGCGTCTGCGTGTGGGTCCAGGGATAATTCAACATGGCACAGAATGAGGACAAGTTAATAATCAGCAGGAGAAACCGAGTCAGTTATTGTGTAACATAAATTTGCATCTATCCATTGTGTGAATTGTGCAGTGGCTTTTTGGCGAGCCCTTATTTTCTGGTGGCACTTAGACATATAACCATTCACACTCAACGACAACTCAGAGTAGAAAACATTCATACGAGCAAATCCCGTGCAGCAGGATTCAAACCGACGACCTTCTAGCTGTGAGGCGGCGGGGGGGCTGCACAGCAGTGCCACTCATGAGTTGACGTGGATTAAGTGAAATAACCAAAGCAAGTGCAACATCACTGCTCTGCCTGAGTTGGTTCTGTGTTTAAATGCATTATGCACGGTCACAAATTCTCCACTGTGTTGCAGTGACTATAAATATTCAAATTTCCCAAACAACACGTCTCCACCCGGCTCCTCTCCGGCTTCTGGTCTGTATTCCCCCCCGAGTTTCTGTCTCTTCACTGACCCCAAAACAATCACACAAAAACCCATTAACACAAACGAGCTGCGGTCACGAGCAAGCTGAGTTTAGCTCGGGGATATTGGACGGACTTCTGATCTCTGCACCTCCTCTTCTGATCGTATGAATGATTGAAAACAGTCAGGCGCAAAATGAGGCCGTGGAGGGGGGGGGGGGGTCAGAGTCTG
Organism: Platichthys flesus; assembly: GCF_949316205.1. NCBI lineage: Eukaryota > Metazoa > Chordata > Actinopteri > Pleuronectiformes > Pleuronectidae > Platichthys > Platichthys flesus. The sequence continues at coordinate 2,567,726 of NC_084950.1, forward strand.
AGCACCTCGCTCCACTGTGGGAATGCAGATGAATATTAAAAATGGAAAAGTTCATGACACCATTTAAAGTCCAGAACGATTGGCTTCATCAGCAGCTTAACATCCAGACACACACACACACACAGAGCTGGACACACACACACACACACACAATCACATTTTCTCTGAGTCACTCTCACATTTCGATTTACACTCCCTGTTCCACGTCTCACTTAAAAATCGAGTGCCAGGTTGATTTTCTTTCTGCTCACTCAGGAGTTTATAATCTACATTTCTTGCAAGAATGCATGTAAAGGTTTTGCTTCCGACAGCAGGCAGTTGGTTTGCTCAAGGTCCCGTTTGTCACAATGCGTTGTCGCAGGAAAACACAGAAATGTCCTCAACATCCCGGAATCATTACACAACGAAGTGGGGGGGAGAAAATCAACCTTTTGCAAAAAGTGAAACACAGAAACTTAAAATAGAAAACATCATCTTGCAGCAGTTGAACCTTGTAGTGAACTGTGGAAGTCTTCTGCACAAATTAAAATGTGATTTTGTTTGTTAGTTTGTGAACTGTCAAAGGTCCACGAGAGAGAAAGTTGTGCGTCTCACTGTGGCTTATTGTGCGATATCGACAACTTCTGGATTTGTAAACCCGGCTTCTCTCTCTCTCTCTGTCCCGAGGGAGAGTGTGGAGAGCAATGCTTGAAAACACAAAAGGACCCGGTCAGCAAACTGTGAGACGAAGGAAACATCCACTGATCTCGTGTCAGAATAAAAACTGGAGAGAAACTGGCAACTGCTTAGTTTGGGTCGACGGGTCGGTGCACGCCTCCGACTTCACATTTAATACACAAGGGTACAAACGACCTGCAGGTTACACACTGTAGAGCTGCCTGGACACTGAGCTGGTGGTGTGTTATTAGTATTACTGTATGCACATAACATTACACAGTGTGTTTTCTGGATTAAATGATAAACCGACTGACAATTCACGATTTAGAAAACATGAGCCAAGCTATGTTGGTAGCTAAGGTATTTTATGTCTCTCTACAAATAATCTTTAGTGAAATCTGTATACTATGTAAATATCCTGTGTATTTTCATGTAATTGAATTTTCTATTTCTTATTTGATTGCATATTTGAACCGGTTTTATACCTTCACATGTTTCTCTTGTCTACCTCATTCTGACTATATGCTGCTGTAACAAGGGATAAAGTCCATCTCATCTTATCACGAGTTATCAAACCTTAAAGGAATATTATCTGAGTATCTAAATACTTTCAGAGTAATATCCAGGATGTTAGAAATACTCCACAAAGTATAAACCTCATGTTTGACACCATCATCACACAAGATCTTGAATAATCAATCCGGCTTCATAATCAAATCTGCTGAGCACGTAACCTGTATGTTCCTTTTGCCTCCTCATAAATAAGAGTTTAAAAACTCCTCAGTCAGTTGTTTGTTCTCCTTCTTATTGTGTCAGTGATGAACGGGGCCGGGAGGAGAAGCTAGCAGGCGTTTAGCTGCTGCACCAGCTGCTGCCTCTCTCGCTGTCGGCCATGATGTTCTCACACGGCTGGTAATTGTCAGTCCTTCACCTTGATTAAAGGACAACTGCTTCCCATTGACAGCCCAGCGTCGCCTACAGGTGATGAGCTCGCGGCCGCAGCAGATGGTTGCATGTGTTGGCTTTGCTCCTGCTGTTTTCTTGGCTAATGAACTGGGCGGGGGGGGGGGGGGGGAGCTGTGGATCACGGGCAGGAGCGTGAGGAGGACAGGGCTGAGGAGCCTGGAGCTGCATCTGCTGGCACCGGCTCCAGCACCAGGCAGAGGTAGAGGCACCAGGCACCAGGCACCAGGCACCAGGCACCAGGAACCAGGCACCAGACACCAGGCACCAGGCAGAGGCACCAGGCACCAGGAACCAGGAACCAGGCACCAGGCACCAGGCACCAGGCACCAGGCACCAGGCACCAGGCACCAGGCACCAGGCACCAGGCACCAGGCACCGGGCACCGGCACCAGGCACCGGGCACCAGGCACCGGGCACCGGGCACCGGGCACCAGGCACCAGGCACCAGGCACCACGCACCAGGCAGAGGCACCAGGCACCAGGCAGAGGCACCAGGCACCAGGCAGAGGCACCAGGCACCAGGCACCAGGCACCAGGCACCAGGCACCAGGCACCAGGCACCAGGCACCAGGCACCAGGCACCAGGCACCAGGCACCAGGCACCACGCACCAGGCACCAGGCACCAGGCACCAGGCACCAGGCACCACGCACCCTGGCACCAGGCACCAGGCACAAGGCACCAGGCACCAGGCACAAGGCACCAGGCACCAGGCACCAGGCACCAGGCACCAGGCACCAGGCAGAGGCACCGGGCACCGGGCACCGGGCACCGGGCACCGGGCACCGGGCACCAGGCACCAGGCACCAGGCACCAGGCACCAGGCACCAGGCACCAGGCACCAGGCACCGGCTCCAGCACCAGGCACCAGGCACCAGGCACCAGGCACCAGGCACCAGGCACCGACACCAGGCACCAGGCACCAGGCACCAGGCACCAAGCACCAGGCAACAGGCACCAGGCAACAGGCACCAGGCACCAGACACCAGACACCAGGCACCAGGCACCAGGCACCAGGCACCAGGCACGGGCACCAGGCACCAGGCACCAGGCACCAGGCACCAGGCACCGGCACCAGACACCAGGCACCAAGCACCAGGCACCAGGCAACAGACACCAGGCACCAGGCACCAGGCACCAGGCATCAGGCACCAGGCACCAGGAACCAGGAACCGGCACCAGGAACCGGCACCAGGCACCAGGCACCAGGCACCAGGCACCAGGCAACAGGCAACAGGCACCAGGCACCAGGCACCAGGCATCAGGCACCAGGCACCAGGCACCAGGCAACAGACACCAGGCACCAGCACCAGGCACCAGGCACCAGGCAAAAGACACCAGGCACCAGGCACCAGGCACCAGGAACCAGGAACCAGGCAACAGACACCAGGCACCAGCACCAGGCACCAGGCACCAGGCAAAAGACACCAGGCATCAGGCACCAGGCACCAGGAACCAGGAACCGGCACCAGGAACCGGCACCAGGCACCAGGCACCAGGCACCAGGCACCAGGCACCAGGCACCAGGCACCAGGCACCAGGCACCAGGCACCAGGCAACAGGCACCAGGCACCAGGCACCAGGCATCAGGCACCAGGCACCAGGCACCAGGCACCAGGCAACAGACACCAGGCACCAGGCACCAGGCACCAGGCATCAGGCACCAGGAACCAGGAACCGGCACCAGGAACCGGCACCAGGCACCAGGCACCTAGCACCAGGCACCAGGCAACAGACACCAGGCACCAGCACCAGGAACCAGGAACCGGCACCAGGAACCGGCACCAGGCCCCAGGCATCAGGCACCAGGCACCAGGCACCAGGCAACAGACACCAGGCACCAGGCACCAGGCACCAGGCATCAGGCACCAGGCAACAGACACCAGGCACCAGGCACCAGGCACCAGGCATCAGGCACCAGGAACCAGGAACCGGCACCAGGAACCGGCACCAGGCACCAGGCACCTAGCACCAGGCACCAGGCAACAGACACCAGGCACCAGCACCAGGCACCAGGCACCAGGCACCAGGCATCAGGCACCAGGCACCAGGCACCAGGCAACAGACACCAGGCACCAGGCACCAGGCACCAGGCATCAGGCACCAGGAACCAGGAACCGGCACCAGGAACCGGCACCAGGCACCAGGCACCTAGCACCAGGCACCAGGCAACAGACACCAGGCACCAGCACCAGGCACCAGGCACCAGGCACCAGGCACCAGGCACCGGCACCAGACACCAGGCACCAGGCAGAGGCACCAGGCACCAGGCACCAGGAACCAGGAACCGGCACCAGGAACCGGCACCTAGCACCAGGCACCAGGCACCTAGCACCAGGCACCAGGCAACAGACACCAGGCACCAGCACCAGGAACCAGGAACCGGCACCAGGAACCGGCACCAGGCCCCAGGCATCAGGCACCAGGCACCAGGCACCAGGCAACAGACACCAGGCACCAGGCACCAGGCACCAGGCATCAGGCACCAGGAACCAGGCACCAGGCATCAGACACCAGGCACCAGGCACCAGGCACCAGGCATCAGGCACCAGGAACCAGGAACCGGCACCAGGCACCAGGCACCTAGCACCAGGCACCAGGCAACAGACACCAGGCACCAGCACCAGGCACCAGGCACCAGGCACCAGGCACCAGGCACCGGCACCAGACACCAGGCACCAGGCAGAGGCACCAGGCACCAGGCACCAGGAACCAGGAACCGGCACCAGGAACCGGCACCAGGCACCAGGCACCTAGCACCAGGCACCAGGCACCTAGCACCAGGCACCAGCACCAGGAACCAGGAACCGGCACCAGGCACCAGGCACCTAGCACCAGGCACCAGGCAACAGACACCAGGCACCAGGCATCAGGCACCAGGCACCAGGCACCAGGCACCAGGCACCAGGCATCAGGCACCAGGCACCAGGCACCAGGCAACAGACACCAGGCACCAGGCACCAGGCACCAGGCATCAGGCACCAGGCACCAGGAACCAGGAACCGGCACGAGGAACCGGCACCAGGCACAAGGCACCAAGCACCAGGCAGAGGAAGAGGCTGGGACTCTACTTATTTAGAACGAGCAGCTTGTTAGAAGTTTGTCTTCATTGATTAAATGTCAGAGAAAAGAAAAGAGAGAGGAAAACCCTCTGGATCTCCTGTGATGACACAAAGTGATGGTTCACTCTTTCACTGGAAGATGAGCCAACAGGTTCATATCCAGATTTCTTTGTGAACAACATCGGTTACAAACCTTCACCGTTTCTTTCTCCACCTTTTCTAAGAACCCAGATATTTCCTGCTGCACCCCCGCTTCTCTCTTTTCACTCACTCGCCAGCGACAGTGCGGTGTCGTTCTGCGAACGATTCAAATCTTACGCATGAACGAACAGAACTGAATAATTCCTTAAAACGATTTGTCGCGAGTTCTCAGTCGGTTGTAAACAAACGTGCAGAGATGCAGCTTCTCCCGGAGCTCACACACACCTCGCCTCCGGCCTGTCGGCTCACAGCAGCAGTCGGAGCTGTTCAGACACAAATTGCCCCGGCGTCCTCCCTGAGCCAACTCATCCATTCTGCTGCTTCTATTATCATATTTCTAAATCCAACCTGATACACTTTGGGAATTAATTGAACCACTTTCTGTGGAAATGAAGCATCAAGGACAAACGGGGACCCCCTCGACTAATTTCTGTATATCTCAGTGTGGCCTCGGAAACACACGCTCACACACACACACACAAAGACACACACACACACACACACAGCCGTTGAAGGCTTACAGCGTTTAAAACTCAAATCTTCTAAACTCTCTGGAGAGAAGACGTCCCTCATATGTATGTAAATGATTCACTGTCTCAGCAGAACACGTCCTCAGCAGCAGGAGCGTCTGAAGACCAGAGGCTGAACTTCACCGTCCCGGGAGATTTACACAACCCCCCCCTACCCCCCCCCCCCCCCCACACACCGCTCTGCACCATTCAGGTACCGTGCTTCAGTTAAAGGTTATGTGTTTGGTATTTACTGCCACCAGATGTCTCACTAGCACCAGGACGAAGAAATGTGGTCGCGTTGCTAATAAAGCCTATGGAAGTTGAACAGCCGTATACACACATACACACAAACACACAGACACACACACACACACACACACACACAGACACACACTCCCAGAAACAACAACATGTCCATCTCCTGCTGCAAACGGGAAGACGTTTTGAGATCGAGTCTAAAATCGCCTCCAAATTAATCTATAATGGACAATTCTAAATGTCGCCTGGTTTGGGATGGAGTCAATCTCCCAGTCTGGCCAGTGGTACCAGTCGGCTGCTGGTTTCCTGCACACAGACACTCTCTGCCACCTCCTGCAGCCGCTCCTCTCCTCCGGGTCTCTCTCGGGACAGTTCCAACTCCTGGAATCGACTCAAACACAAGTTTTCATTAAGTGACTCAGACCTCCTGCTTCCTCACTCACTTCCCAGGGACTGCAGATACAAATTAACTTAAAGGTCTCCTGCAATGAGTCTGAACTCGACACAGTCTCTTAATGAGCAATAAACCAAACGTTCATTGACTCACACTTTAACTGCTTCGTGACCGACGTGCTTCACTCAGACTTTCTCCTTGTAACAACTGGACTGAGATGCATGACTCACACAGCTTGGACAGTGTGTTACCTGAGCTCCACTAATCAATACATTCAATTAACACAGGTTCCAAAGATCAAGAGTTATTCAAAGGAGGTAATTGAAAGTTTTTCATTTGTCCGAGTGGCCACAAACATCGAGCAGAAGGTTATTTATCCCACAGCTCCTTTGAAAGAATTTTATATCTACTGTATATGCTATATTGAAATTAACAATCTGCAATTAATTTAGCATCTGTATGACAGCCAAAAACACAAATAATAATTTTTTTACATAATTGAAAATTAATTCAGGCAGCAAGGGGTTAATAAACTCGTCCCCCAATCAGCATCAGCCTTTTGTCTGTCTGCAGGCAATGGGCAAAATACAATTCTTCATCATCACGATGGTCAGTCGATTTGTGAATTAGAAATATGTGTTTATAGAAATAACACTGATGACAGAAGCACTTAAAAGTGAGAGACAATCCCATTTTCACATTTTAAAATACATCCACGCCCAACGTCTCTGAGAAACGCCCGAGAGGAAACCTGCACACGGAGCAGCAGTGAGGTAAAGTGAGGCAGAGATGATGTCAGAGAGACGGGGTCATGTGGTGTCTGCTGGAACCGTGAGGTGGAGGTAAACCCGGGCTGTCAGTAATAAAGATCCCCTCAGGGTCGTGTGCTCAAAGTGATGGATGTTACTCATGAACCTGAGCCTGTACCTCCACTCGAGTCTGTAAACATCTGCAGGGAGAAAGTCAATCCCACCGCGGGCAGAGAGAAATCAGGGCACAAATGAAGAGGGCGCTCACTGCAGTGTGGACACACATGTTGTAACGCTGCCATTTTGATTTCAATGAGGAGGATTAAGTGAAGTCTGAGTCTCAGTAGAACGCATACTTCCATGGAGGTCCAACTTTTGAGGGGGGGGGGGGGGGGGGATCTGCACCAACTTGCACAAACTCATAAATATCAGTCGCCTAAATATGCCTGATTGTTTTCATAATGAATTATTCCCTCACAAATCATTGAAAATGCTAAATAATCTCACAATATTAAAGCTCATCTGTCAGGAAGTGTTAATGTCATCTTGATTAGAAACCAACCAACCAACCAACAGAGGTGTTCTAGTGGAGGATACAGGACCTGTATTCTTCAGGTAGATAGAAATACAATTTCAAATAGATGCTTATATCGTTAAATATTTAATAAGCAAGTGTTTGCTAAGAGATAAGCAACTTTATACAGTCCAGCAATAAGGGTGTGTTACGTTGTGTAGTCATTTGTTGCTTTAACAACAGGGAGGTTTGTTCATCGCTGCAGAGAAAGAACAAATATAACCTCATTGTGTCGCCCCTTCCAGCTCCCTGAGCCTTAGTGATCTGAAAAGTCAGTTTTAATTTGTTCCTTCAACACCCGGTAAGTTTTTTAATGTCACCTACATCTGGTTGTTATTATTACGTGGGCGGAACAGTGGGTCATTCCAATTAGTTCAATACCAGGAGCAGAGAAAGTGCCTGCAGGTTGTCCGAGGTGTTGGTATCACCTGAACACCCGTCAGCCTCCGGAGGTGGAATGTGTGACTTTGTGTCTTGAGGTGTGAAAATGAGGTGATTGTGTTGCATAAGAATCAGTAAAATACAGGAACCACCGAGAGAATATTTATTTATAGTCTCTTGAAGCAGGTTGTAGAAGTTGAAGAAGAAAACCTCAGAAAACTTCAGAAAACCTTGATGTTTCAATGCTTCCTCAACTCCCAAAGGTCCAAACTATCCCCAAATGAACCATGGACCAGTTTGAGCCGAACCAGGACCCCCCTCTTTTCTCTCTGTTGGTCTGGACCGTGGCTTCAAACCTGTTAATTGGTTCCGACTCCACTGAAAAGTCCAACCCAAACGAGCTGGGTGTAAAAGCCCCTTCAGTTATGCACCAGTCTCTTGATGTGAAACCATCGCACTCCAGTTTAAACCCGACTGGCAGCAGCTGTGTTTGCCGACACCGCTCCACTTCAGTCACACAGCGAATGTGAGAGACTGAAAAGATTCATAACAAGAACCTCAGTGTTTAAAAACAGAGAGATTTGATTTAATATTCAACACAAATACCGAAGCGAGAACAAAGTTTGGCATCACAACAATACGACTGTTTGTCCCAGTCTCCTGCACCTGAGCGACAGAGGCCGTGTTTTCATATCAAAGAACAATAAAGAACCAATTACAGCGGCAATTATTTCTGATTCTCATAAAAGAAGCCTCACACACACACACACACACACACACACACACACACACACAGGAAACCATCACCAACCTAATCCCCAATCAGTGGTCTGTCAGTGGAATAATAAGACAAACAGAACACGCCTCCTCTCCAGTGTTATTTTCGTCTTTCTGTAACGATGCTTCTCACGGTGGCAACACAATATGTGGGCTGCAGGCAATTTGTGTTTCCTTGTTAATCCAGTGTAATTACATGGCCGTGTTTAGACGGAGGCCTATGGTATAGACCTTATAGTCCCAGTTTAGAAATGAGATTGTATTGTTGTCGTTTTTCTCTGCAGCTGCTGTCACACTAAATCCCCGCCCACTCGAGGAAATGGCAGCGCGGCTCGATTTGTCTCTATGAATGTGCTTTAACGTCCACTATCGTCCCACTGTTCCCAGTTGCCGCCGTGTTGAAGCTCCCTCTGCCGGAAACTCAAATGGACATTTTCCCAGCATGCCACAGTTCCCCCTGAGCTGCACTCAATCAGGCGAGGTGCTGCTGGGTTGCTGCGCTGGGATGCTGGGAGCTGAGTGGACATCCAGTGGTCACTTCCTGTCGAGGGTCACATTAGGAAATCTTTAACTGGGGGAGATATGCTAATGGAGACCAGTAAAGAGCTCCAGTGCATCCACATGGTCGCCTAATGGGATAAAATATCATTTTCATTTGTCATCACTTCTAATCTGCTTAATGATGAGCGTTCATTTCCACATATGATATCGAGCCAGATGTTTTTATTGCTCTTCTTTTCCCCTCACAACTTTATTTAAACCTGATTAATTATCAACTTCCTGTTTGACTGTGCTGAGCTCAGGTTCCTCACAGAATCCAGAACTGTGACCTCACCCCCAGAGACTTCATCTGAAGACAGACACGTCTTTCCTCCCACGTGGATACCATCACTCCCATCCAGTCCGTGACCAATCACAAGTCAGTATCAACTGTCAATCATGATGTTTGGCCCTTATTCTTATAGCATCAAATAACAAATTAAAACCAAAACTTATCGGACACGTGAACACTTATCGATTAATAAGACAAACTTTAAAAAGCAGCTTTGACAAGTTGTGAATGAAACGAAACACAATGAGGTTGTTCTTCACACAAACACACACACACACACACATCCTGCAACACAATGAGAGACTCCATGTTGTCTTCTAATGAAACAACAGACGGGGGGGTATGTGCACTGTTGTCTCCTCCTCCACAGGCTCACCAACTGTAGATCTCACGTTTATCGATATTGATTTTCTGATTGGTAGATGAACGTCTCCACAACACCAACCCCCCCCCCCCACAACCCCCCCCCCCCACACACACACACACCCCTGCATTTTAATGCTTAATTACAGCCTCGGAGAACAACTCTTCTCCCTTTGTCTCTGTCTCTGTCCCCCAGTCTCCCAGGCCTCATGTAGTGCATCTGTCCCACTTCATCCACAGTAATGAGCTCCTCCCGCAGAACACTCTGATTTACACTCCAGGTTGCACCGAGCTGAGGCAGCACTCCTCCTGCTCCGACTCCTCCTGCTCCCACTCCTCCTGCTCCAACTCCTCCTGCTCCAACTCCTCCTGCTCCCATTCCTCCTGCTCCCACTCCTCCTGCTCCGACTCCTCCTGCTCCGACTCCTCCTGCTCCGACTCCTCCAGCTCCGACTCCTCCTGCTCCGACTCCTCCTGCTCCGACTCCTCCTGCTCCGACTCCTCCTGCTCCGACTCCTCCAGCTCCGACTCCTCCTGCTCCGACTCCTCCTGCTCCGACTCCTCCTGCTCCCACTCCTCCTGCTCCCACTCCTCCTGCTCCGACTCAACCTGCTCCAACTCCTCCTGCTCCAACTCCTCCTGCTCCGACTCCTCCTGCCCGACTCCACCGTTTATGCTCAATAAAACAAGAATAACACTTCAAATATTCATCCCCACAGTATTTTATACATTATGGTAAAGTAGGGAGACGGGGGGGGGGGGGATGATGGGCGTTGGACTGAGGAAGAAGGATAAATGGGGGGGTTCATTATCCATTGTGAATGACTACCTCTGTGCTCGCCTCTATTCAGAATGATTTTTATAGCATCACAAAGAGCTGACACAGGGAAAGTGTGTCGTGCACCTCCACTCTCCGGGGGCCGGTCCTCCCAGGTGTCCTCTGAGGACAGGCTGCGAGCTCAGGACGCAGGCGTGTCCACGGGACGCCGCGGGACACCAGGGACACGTGGAGGACGGCGAGACGTTTGATGAATCGATGTTAATATTTCCAACCTGCTCCGTCCACACGGGCCAGAGAACACGTGTGTTCACACGCTCGTCTGCTGAGGGCCGCCGACTCCACAGCTTCCACCGGGAGGGGACCGGTGATCCTTCAAGATAATGAGCCATGTGTGACAGTAGCCTGGGGCCTCAGTGGGAATACTGTCTCAGTGTGTGTGTGTCTGTGTGTGTGTGTGTGTGTGTGTGTGTCTGTTTCCTTTAGCATGTGTGCGTATGAGGGGAAATCTTATGTCAATTTTAAGATTTTAAATTTATTCTAACCATCACCCTGAGGCTGAGTCTAACTGTAACACTGCGAAAAAAGTTGAATTCATAAATGACAAGAATAAAAGAGGAGACATGAATTACACATCCTACCATGAATACTACTACTACTACTAATAATAATAAAAAGTAGCTACACCTTTAGATATTGTGCTTTAAGAGTAATTTGCCGTTAAATGAATAAAACACAAGTGTCTCCAGTGTAGAACCAGTGATCATTTGTAAGGGTGAGACTGGTTTTGGTTTCATGAACACAGGAGGAGAGACGAGCTGCTCTGCCTCTGCTGCACTGATCTGAGAACAGGTGGCCGACCTGTGATTGGTTCATTTCTCAGCGTGTTCATTCTTGTAGCATATTGCAATATGGACGCACGTTAATGTAATTAGGGGGGAATTGTTGGTGAAGATTAAAAAACCTCACACAGGTGCTTGTGTTGTCGGAGAGGAGGAGGGGGGGGGGGGGGGGTAGAATGAGCTCTGAGTGTTCCTGTTGCTTTGACGGGAACTTTTCTGCTTGAAGAGATTCTACTCACTGGAATGTGGATTTTGATGGATTTGGGGTTTAAATATCATATTTCTGGCCGAATATATAGAAATGTGATGGGTGAACATGGCTCATGATGCACATCCAGTGTTTCAGACCATCTTGGAGCTTGCAGGGCCAAAGCTGAGTTAAACATCTGAGACGTCTATTAGTCATGATAGAAACCTCTGATCATGAAAGCTACACACTCTAACGCTAGCCTTCTAAAACCATGCAAAGACTGCAGTTACTGCTCTGTGTGTCCTGCACCAGATGGGTTAAAAGCAGAGGACAAATTTCCCTCAATTGCATGAGTGTGTCTGTGCATGTGTTTGGGATAAATAAATGAAACCTTAACCTTGGTTCCGTCTTTCAGGAAAACAGCCTGAAGTGAAAAGTCCAAAAGCGACTTGAATTGTACGTAGGTGGGAATATGATTGTTTGTCTCTGTAGGTTGGTCCTGTGATACCCGCCCTCCCCCCCCTCCATGTCAGTTGGGAACTGGGTTCAAACCCCTGCTGCAATGAGAAGCAGCACCGATAACTGATGGACAGACAATACATGAAAACGCTCTTTGAGTTCCTAAAATATAGGTGCAGTCAGAAATATAGAGCTCCTTCAGCTCTGTGGTCCTGCTGGGGTTTTACACGCTGGGGTTTTACACGCTGGGGTTTTACACGTTGGGGTTTTACACGCTGGGGTTTTACACGCTGGGGTTAAATGCGCTGTGCAGTGTCATACGTGAGCTTCATGTGTTCCACTGATCCCAGACACAAGGTTTCTTTAGCTCAGAAACCAAGAGGCCAATTAAACTCCCTCTTTTCTCTTTAATTTAAAAGCTTTTCTCTGAGCTGAGGATCAATGGCAGGAAAATTCCTCGGGTTCAAAACAAGTCACATCCTGAAAGTTTAACCAAATCCCTCTGGCTGTGTGTGTGTGTGTGTGTGTGTGTGTGTGTGTGTGTGTGTGTGTCAGAGGATTTGGCTAAACACACACACATACACATGCGAGCCCCACTCTGGGAGTTGAACTGATAATGAACATCATGCTACGTGGTCACATTAAGTCAGGGATCTGGCAGCCGGCTGGCTCAGCTGACAGAACACGTCCTGGTCCTAATCCATCAATCAGCTCCGTCCTGATTTCCCCACAGAGCCAACGCTGATTGATTCAAACCTCTCGCAGCCTGACTCCACTTTCACTCGCTCGCTCTCCCTTTCCTCCCTCCCTCTCTCCCTCTGCTGCGACTGTCCCCAAAACATGGAGTCGACATGAATCTCACATCGCAAACTGATCCCAGGTAGACGGCAGCTCCCCCCCCCCCCCCCCCTGCCTCTATAATGCCACGTAAAGGTCTCGGCTGATGTACAACGCCTCCCTGAAGGCCTCATCAGCTCTGGACACCAGAGACCGGAGAACACTCCTCTGCAGTAAATATGAAAGATGGCACCTTTTCAGAATAGTTAGACGCTCGTTAAGAACATTTCAGAGACAGAGAAGGGGGGGGGGGGGGGGGGCGTCTCCAGGTAGAAATGGCATCACAACAGAGATGGGAGAAGAGCGCTCGTGGGCTGGTTAAAGGTTTCATCATCACACAGAGGAACAGGCTCATTAAACTGATCCCAGTCGTTTCTGTGACAGGTGCAGGGGAAGTGTTGGAGTTCTGCTTCGACGTTCAACGGGCGTTTGGACACAACCTTTTTTCTTAAGGCTCGAATCATCTAGACTGTCCTCAACAATGTACTCAAAGTACGGTAGATAGAATCATGGAATCATGTAGACGAGCTCGGCTCCGCTGAACAGAACACCAGTTCCCCTGAGAGCCGGGAGCAGCTCTGAAACACTCTTGTTAATTAGTTATTTTTGCGATTGAATTACATTTTCATTTGCTATATTGATTTGCTATTGAATTGCTATAAGATATTCCGCTGGTTTTAAACATGTTTTTATGGTTATTTTGCAGAATTTTATACTTTCATACTTCGTCCATTTGTAAGGCCTTCAGGAATTCCCGTCTATCCCTTCGTTTCTGGGGGGGGGGGGTCTGAATACTATAGTATAGTGAACTATATGGTCCTTGAAGCTATAGAACACAAACAAGTTAACTATCTGCAGCACTAGAATAACGTGTCGTTATTTAAATGATTGGTAATTGTGAGATAGATACAAATGATAAATAAGAACCGTGGCGCTTCTATTGATTCACACATAATTACTTTTAAATGTCAATATCATTACATGTAATTATGAGAGGCCCACCTGCAGAGGGAGGTCAACAGACCTGGGATCAGCTCTCCAGAGCCTGAGCTCCACACCAGCAGCTGCAGGTCCTGACTTCTCTCTGCTCTGTGCCCCCCCCCCCCGGGTGTACTCCCGATTTGATGAACTGAAAATCTTACATCTTACAAAATCATGATAATAAAACCCAAACGTTACTGGGAGATATGCTTAAATTTGTTGTGCGCCAGAAACTGTTAACACAAACAGAACATTAACAAAACCACATGTGGGATATTCCATTCAGAAAATGTAAATTGAAAACAGACTCCACCGCAGTGAACACATCTCCTGCATAATTAATTGTCGTGTTGGAAACGAGCTGCTGCTGGGGATGCGTTCTAGTGCCCCCTCCTGAGCGGTGCCAAAATTAAATAAGGAACCAACCCCCCCAAAGCGGAGGGAGCACAGTGGAAGAAGATGACAACAGCTGCATCAGTGCATGAGCCTCACAGACACACAACTCCACGTGAATAACAACGATGCTCCGGAGTCTGAGCTGCTCATCTGTCAGGTGGCGCTCGAACGCTAACGTGACTTTGTTTCCGGGGGGAAAGTTTGGAAACTTTCTACAGCGGTGATGTGTTGTGTACACGGCTGGTTTCGCTGCCCCCTACAGGTCAGACGGTACAGCTCCCAAGAGCCAACTCACCAGAGCCCCTGGTGGTTGGCTGCAGTATGGGTCCTGAACCCCGCCTCCTCCATGTTAGCAGATGGGACACGGACCAAACCACAAAGTCAAAGTCCACCTTAAGAAATGTAACTACTGCAAACACTTCATTTTTGAACAACGGGACAGGTGTATTAGCGTGTATTGACCACTGGGGACACCAGACTCACCTTGAGAGGCTCTACTCTGTCACACATGCAAGAGAATAAGAGCATTTTTCAATCATTTGCAGTGAAGCGAAACAAACATCACATCCAGGGAGCTTCTAATTAAAAAAGATAACTCGTCAACACTGTCGCCTCATTATCAAATGTTTGCTTCAAAACTTACGGTACATTCACAAATATTTACCGTCTCTCTCGCCGAGGAGCACGAGGGAGACGGAGCCGTGACCGGACCGCTAACTGATGTTTGAGAATCCCAGGGATCAATATTTAAAACACAAAGCATCCCCCCCCCCCCCCCCCCCGCACACACTTTGCAGGAAACTGCTGTGGGAAAAAAAGAGGGTGAGTGCAGCTGGCACGCGCTCACTGGAGCAGATCAATACAAGTGATGGAGGACGACTCGGCCGTTTGATACTCCAGGTTTTTATGAGCTAATTAATTGGGTTCAGTCCTAAGAGGAGTTTACAAGAAACAGTCGGTGGGTTGTTAACACGTCAATCTAAGACATATCTACCTGCTGGCGGGTTTTACTTCATAATGTGTATTATACACACATATGCATGCAGGTGAACACACGTTGGCACACACAGACACACACACACACACACACACACACACTCGTAGACTTTACGGTCGATTTATAATCTCCAAGATGACTTTCCCATAGTCCAGCGCTTCGGTTATTGCCCGTCCATGTAATTTGATTTCAGGGAAATTAAAAACTGATTACACTGGGGTTTTGATCCAGTCTACCAATGCTGCAAAGCACAAAGAGAAACACACAAACACACACACACAGACACACACACACAAGCCTGGTGCTAATAGCAAAATGTAATCAGTTCAGGAGATGATACAAAAGGTATATTTCTGTTCCCATCTCATCATTTTGAAGCAGTGACTCACTCATTTCACTGGTGTTATACTTCTGGATATTGATAACCTGTTACTTTCTCACTCCTGAGCCGGTTTTATAAATGAATCCTGTCAAAGACTGAACAACACTGAAGTTTCTACCTGAGGATGAAACACACAGAGGGAAACACGAGTTCAATATCCTGCAAATAAGCTTTGTGTTTTATAAACTGACGTGCAGCAGATTACCATTCACTGAATCACAGGATCAGAGAGAATGTGCTCATTGATGTTAATTCAGAGCTGAGTAATGCCTCTGTCCGCCCCCCCCCCCAGTCTCATAAACAAAGACAAAATCATTCTCCTACTGACATTTGAACAAATGTCACTTTTCCTTCTCTTCTTCTTTCTGAGCAGGAGTTCTGCCGACTTCAAAAACCACATGATTCTTAACAGTGCGTTTATTTGTTCTGTTTTTTGTTAGATTGCACAAAGGACATTTATTTCGTCTCAAACTTCTTCTTCTTCTACTGCTCGTTGACAGCAGTGGTACATAAGCACCTTGCGGGGGGGGGGGGGGGGTCGGTGAGCACTCTTCTCAGCTCCGTCTGTACGAGGAGCAGAAACACTTGCTTGCCAGTTTGATTTTGCGGTCGCACAAAGAGAGTAAATAAACACAATAACAGGTTTAAAAGTTTCATTCAGAAGTTTAAACCCAAAACTCTGAGTGAACCAACTTTAACTTCTTTCATCCAAATTGGAGATTCCTTTGTGACTCACACTTTGGGGGTTAGAAACCAGATTTTAGGTCCCAAAAAAGACCTGAAAGATGCAGCAAATCTAATAACAAATATCTAATATCTAATAACCGTCCAGAAATTCTGGTGTGACGTAGAAAAAAACATAACAAAGATAGTTTGAAGTAGTTTTGGGAGAAACAGCGATTAAACAGAAACCAAAGGCTGAAGAAAAATACTGATGTCTTGCTCAAGGGCAGTTGCAGACAGTGGATGAATAACGGAAGTGAAAATCTGTGAAACAAAAGTCTGTGTGAATGTGTGTTTATATTCCCCCCCCTTCTCCTCCTCCGAAACTTCATCACTCCTCAGTCTGCCGGGCTCTGACCTTTCTGACGGGCGGCTGCTGGGAAAGCTCGGTCCTGGTTTCTAACTGAACGCCGGCGTCAGATAGAATCATTCTGATGTTCCAATGAAAACAGCAATAGAGATATAATGTCAGCTGTTTCTGATCGTTTTCCTGTGTGTTTACCTCCCACTCTTACGAATTGTGACTCTTATCTTTGTGTTGCAGCCGACTGAGGAAGTTCATCACAGAAATGAAGATATCACCTCTGTCATCCCGGAGTGATGGAGCTTCATCGTATGTGGACAAAGTTGAATCATTCACACATTATCACAACACTCAACCCTGAGAGTTAAACATCTGAGGTCACTGGGTTTGACAACTCAACCATTTAAAAGGGAAATATTCTGAAATGTTATTAGTTTAAATGTTCACATGGTGGCTCTGTTTGATTCAGGTGTGCCAGTGAACCGGGCCAGTGAACCAGGCCAGTGAACCAGGCCAGTGAACCAGGCCAGTGAACCGGGTCAGTGAACCAGGCCAGTGAACCGGGTCAGTGAACCGGGCCAGGGAACCGCGTGCACAGTGGCAGAGCTCTGGCTCAAAAAAATGGATATTATTAGTTACACCTGTGTTTGAAAGCCAACATGTTTTCTGAGAAAGGTCTGAAACACATACATCCAGTTTAAAGTCCACAGGCTGTGCTAAATGTGCAGGAGGCTCTAGTATCAAACATCACAGCATATAGGCACCGCACAGCTGCCGCAACATCTGGGCCTGTTTGGGCTATAGGAAGGGTTGTTGTGTTTGTGTGCATCACACACGTCTAATATACAAACTGCAGTCCAGTGATGAGGCGATCAACAGGTTCCAGAAAACTGTGACCTCGACCTTTGTTGTGACCTTGACCTTTGACAACCAAATAATTAAATTAAAATGTTTGTACTAAATTTGAAGACATGTTGTTCACAAAAATGGGACGGAAAGACGTCAATGGCTAAAATAACAATGTCCCCAACTGTTGACTCTCGTCCGAGGCACAAGATGGACGCACCGCTATTCTGGATGCTCCACCTTAAACCGGATAAAGTGGGGACAAGTTATTATAAAGTTATTATTCAGAGTCTATGGTGCAATTGAAAAGAAATGCTTCCTAAGGACTTTAGTCATTGTACATGAATATAATCCACTCAGCCATTGTGGGACATTTCGGGACATTTCTCGAAAAAAATGGGAACTTCTCCAAACAGCATTCATTGTGCAGATGTGTCAAATGTCATTAAATACACAATTTGAGCATAATAAGATAATCTGCATAGAGACGGAGACAGGACAGGTATTGTGGGAGGATGGAGGGATGGAGGGATGGAGGGACGGAGGGATGGAGGGATGGAGGAGGAAGAGAAACGACTGCAGAGAGAATCCACACAGTTTGTTCACAGCTGTCTTCGAGACAGGGCCGGCTTCTCTTCAGGGCAGCAGTGTGTGTGCGAGCTGGGTGTATTTGGCAGTGCGTCCATGTTGCCTTTCTCGTAAACAGCGAGGACAGTTTCCTCGCAGTGATGAATCACATATTTTGTCAGTTGTGCGGAATAAAGCTTCTTTAATTTCATTTTTAAAGCTATTTGTCTTCCGTCTCAGACCCTCAGGAGGTTTGAAGGCTGTGATTCATCTGCAGGGGCTGGATCTGTTTTACGGGCATCAAGCAGAGACAGAGGACTTTGTATAGGAAGCAGCAATTGTTTTTTATTAAGACCGTGTTGGAGGTTTTGATCGCACAGTAATTGATCGTGTAAACAAACGGCGCGGTCGTTGTGTGAGTGTAATGTAGATAAAGTCGATTCATGTGTGTGTGGGTGTTTGTGTGTGTTTGTATGTGTGTGAGAGCTGAAGGAATTCATCATCCTGATCTAATGATGGAAAAACTGTTTCCTCACAGATTCCTGCTCCACAAAAGAATTTAGCCACTTGCATTATCTCACAAATTAGCCAACCTCAAAAGAAAACAACAGAATTACGACTTGTAGGAAAACTAGAGTCAATAGACTAAAGCTGAAAATAGAGACAAACGCACATAAACAACCATGCAGCTTACAACCAAGCAAATAAAACACATTTATTTACCACTCTTTAGGAGGTAAAGAGTTTGGACATCTTTGCTGAAACTGTCTCATTACAGGAGGAAGCAGTGAGTGCAAATGAAGATTAGTAGGTCAGGGCAAAAGAGGAAGACGGTGTTAAACCTACAAGCCAAATGCTGAATGCCGTAAACTAACTTCTCACAGAGATATTTCATTAAGATTTTATAGTGCAGATTCAATATAATGGGATTATATCTATTGTTTCTATCTCTTGTAGCAAAAACAGAAAGAACCCATGAGTTGTGACGGTGGAAGAGGATCAACTTTCCCCCTGGTTCCATCGGTCGTTTGTCAGATTCAAGTCCTGGTGATTTTTCCATCTTCAAGCGAAACCTTGAGCTCGTTTGTCAGAATCGTTACTTTCCCAAAAAAGACGATTCGAGAGCCCATTGTTGTGATGGAGCTGTGCACCACCACCAGCAGCAGCAGCAGCAGCACTTGGCTGATGTTATCTGTGAAGAGCGAGCATTTGTTCCCTGATTCAGACAATGAGAAAAACACAGATGGAGACGGAGGAGAGGAGATAACGGAAAGAGAAAAAGTCATGAGCAGGAGAGAAGCTCGCAGATTCAGACGCCGGGGATTTGACCACTTGATCATCTCTGGAGAGAGAAACCACATCTGTATTTAACCGATGTGTGAGTCCAGCACTTTGAATATCTCCCCTCAGATCCTGATCTCATCTGTGATTGGGAGAGGAATTGATTGTCTTTGTCTCGCGGTGAGGGCTGCCCTTTATAAACTTCGATCCACAGCGATTCAGATAAGACCTGTTCGGGGGGGAGGATGTTATCATCTGCTGACATATTGGACACTCGAAGAAAAGAGATCCGATTGGCAGCTTGGAATCAACACGCTGGTTAAAGGTGCAGTGCATCAGATTAAGGTGATGTTTTCAATAGTGTGTAAACATCTAAATTGTTTGAAATTGTTGTTCTGTTTAACTTTAGTAAGTGTGTATCTATCAAAATAAAACTCACTTCCTGTCGTGGCTTGTTATGTAGGAATCATCTGAATGAGGCAGATTTCCAGCTGCCAATCATCCACCAAAGTCCTTCGAGATAAAAACATATTTCTTACCCTTCCAAGAAAATGTGTCTGTCATTTTCCAACGGAGGCATCACTCTGATCCACAACACAACCCCGAGCTAAACTCACAACAACACAACCAAATGAATTTGTGTTGATGCGGTCCTGAGGGCAGCTGATACAAAGACCCGCACAGAGAAGTAATGGTCAGACTCCCGCTGTGAGCTCCACGAGTAAACACGTCAGTAGATTGGCTGAGTTCCCTCTTTAGCTTTTAAAAGGAAACTGTCGCCACAAGTAATTGTTCAGATGGATGGAAGCCATGAAGGAGATGTTATCACAACCACGTGCAGGATGATGTCTGATGAGAAGAACTAGAAGATGCATCCTGAGTCTCAAGTCTGTGAAATGAACTCCTCAGAATGAACCTGATAATATTGCGGTGACCCCTTCACCCTTTCACATGGATCGATCCAAATCTAATCTGCAGATAAACATCAGACACTAACCTGAGATTCTGCCCTCAGACCAGAAACCTGTCTCCTTTGCATGAGAGATATCTCAAAGTCCTTCTGGCCAACTCGTCCTGAAATATGCTGAGCACGTTCCTGCTCTTCAGAAGATAAATGCTCTTGATTTTAACGACACCATATTGTACCGAAGCTGCCACGGTTCACTGCTGTGGTTCAGACTAAAGGATCTAAATCTGCTCAGATGTTTATGTTGCTCGGGTGATTTTCCCCGAGCAAAAGCATAGTTTTCATTTATCTGGTGAAATATTTCAATATCTCTTAATGGGTTGCTGCAGAATTTAGCTTTTAGATTCCCGACTTATTATCTTTCCAAGAATCTTGCTGAAGGATGAAGTGGAAGTTTTTACTTTGTAAGGCATCAAAAAACAGATTGAATCCCTTGAACAAACATCAGTGTGATACCTAAAATGACAGAAAACATCTCTGAATTTAATTCAAGATGTATTTTAACTTGATAGTTTGTCCCATCTGTCAACACGGAGGAGGCAGCGTTTCATGACCTATACCGCTGCCAGCCACCAGGGGGCGATCCTGATGTTTCAGGGCCCTATACAGGAGAGGGTCAGAACTGCTACTGCTAAAAGATTAATAACGATTCAACATTTTCAAGTAGTTGAGTTTAAAAAAACATTATGGTCGTCTATTTTAAATCCATCAGCCAGTTTAATTCTAAACTTTACTGAGAGGGAGGGAAACTGGTAATTAACTCAAACATACACTTAAATGATTGTATCATATATCCACTTACTCTCCATGCAGCGTAATATGCAATTTCATTGAATATATGCTAACATGAGCCATGTAATGTATTACCTTCTGATGTGAACCAGCCCTAATGCAAGTCATTACTTGTGTCCCAGCGCTGGAGAGAATCTGCCCTCATCCATCATCCTCTCCGACGACCGCAATTATATCCTGAACTCTGCCAACAGCAGCTTCAACAGGACGAGGGGGGGGCAGGCCACTGATGGAACGGCCACGTCCTGTGCTCCTTTGTTCAGGTGGTCGACCCCCCCCCCCCCCCCCCCCCCGCTCCTGCACAACGCTCCAGGTGCTTTATGAGCTGCTTTATTGTTTTTTATTTAAATCTCGAGTCCTTGATCTGTTTTTACATCGGAGCTAACTCACACTTCAGAAACCTGGTTGTCCCCTCTGTGTTAAAGCTAGGTGCTGAGTTTAAGGGTTAGCAGTGTCCCCACCAGAATTAATTCAATCTATAGCGGTAACAATGATGAACGCTTACGCAACAAGAAGGCAACTCACACACGCAACAGACTCTGAGAGACTGAAGAATGAAGAGAAAGAACTGCAGGTGAAAACTAAACGGGTCTGACTATCTGCATGGATGGCGAAAACATTATGAATCCATTGCAAATTGGCAACCCCGGGTTAGAGATCCTTTTTACGAGGAGTATAAGAATGTTTTGGTTCATTAGGAAACTGCGTCACTCGTACAACATGAGACTCTCAGACTTGTAAAACTTTCACAAGGTTTCCATGTGGCTGTTTCTGGGCCAGAGAGAGAAGAGGAGAAGCCTCATTTCCCCCCTAACAGACGGGGAGAGATGGGCCGGAGAGGATGGATCAGACGAGGAGGCCGGGGAAAGTGGGGTGAAGAAGAAAAAGAATGGATGAATAAAAGAGGAGGGAAAGAAAATGGAACGTGGAAAGGTGATGTGCGTTGAGCTGCGTCTCACTCAGCTGTTCTCTCCGACCTCATTTCCATAACCCAGTGCATTTTCTCATCAGGTGTAATTTACGCGCTCGACAGGTTTTACCATCAGGAAATCATCTCATCAGCTGGTGAAAGGTCAGAGTCCATAAAGTCTTTCTACTCACATCCTCCTCCCGTTCACTGTTTACTACTTTCTGATGTTTAGTCGTTGTTTTGAAAAGTTTGAAAGCAAAGAGGAAAGAACAACGAGGATCGTCCTGCTGGTTATTGAATCAATCCCAGAGAACAGCCTCCAGTTCTTTCTTTTTGAGTTGTGTGTCTGTGTATAAAGTCTAAAGTCTGTGGGATCTGATATTCACGTCACATTTTGAAATAAGGCCTTTTGTTGAGGTAAAGGATGAATCTTCTTCCTCTGGGGTTTTGAGTTGTTGATAATCCTTCAGGGAAGATTCCCCTGAAACCGACTGGAGACAACAGGTAGTGATGACTGCCTCCTTCCTCCAGACACATGGGATCTGAGGAGCTTCTGTATGAAAACAAAGTGGATGATAAGCAGATTTAAATCACCCACTTCTTCACCACATCGAAACCCCACATGAGAGAAGATACTGTGGAAGGATGGTGAATCGCAGACATTCAGCTCTGAACATTAATAATCCAGGTTTCTGCTGCGTCTCAGCTTCTCTGCTCTTTTCAAATCTGACTTTTTCTTTTACAAGCCGTCGCCGCTGTGACGGAAATGGAGCCACAGTCAGAGTTAATTAGACGACTGCGTCTCTCGCTGCTGTCACCCTCTCATTTTTCTCTGGGTCTATTATTCCATTAAGGCTCCATTATCCCGTTAACACTTTCATGCTTTTCTTAGAAATAATTAGCAACTCGCAGCTCTTATTAAAACGCTCTCATCTCGTCACCTCGCTCCACAGAGAGGAGCTGAGACGTGGCGGTGCTGCCCCTCACTTCTCTGCACATGACGCCATTCAGGCCTTTGATTAAAGGAGTTGGGAGGGTTAGGAGAAGATGTTTAGAAAGTGAATGTGGGATCTGCACAGAAACGAGCTGATGTGAGACGGTCAGAAATAAGGTGATTTGTCGATGGACAAAGAAAGAAACGCTTTATTACAACCCAGAAAATGAACGTTAAAAATGGTAGGTTAATAACTAAGCCGTGGCCTCGAGGTCCGACTCAAACATTCGCTCGACCAATAGGGACTCATTGTCAGCTGTCAATCATGAGATCTGTTCTCAATATTGTGTCATATGACTGTCAGATCCAGAGGTCGTGATTGAACAGTGACTTTAAAGTAGCTCTGTAAAACTTCTCACACTGGACACAACACAAAGGTAAATGTGCCAACTGTTCATTTGAGTCTGTCTCTACAACTATCTCACAAAAAGGCCTCATTAAAAACTTTACAATCACTAATCAATGTTTTTTTCCAGCTCCAGGGATTATTAATATGTCGTCTCTCGCTCTCGGCCTCGCTCCCCCTGAGTGCCGCTGTCCCACGTTCCGCTCTGCCATCTCCAAATGGCCGTGAACCAACGTGATAATCTCACCGATATCGATGTGCTCTCACCAGAGAAGCTGTGGAGATTAGATAGATGGAGGGATGGGAGGGGGGGGGGGGTAGAGAAAGAGGTACAGGTGGAGCCAGAAAGTGAATCAGCAGCAGCAGCCACCCAGACAGTGAAGCTAAGAGAGAGAGAGAGAGAGAGAGAGAGAGGAGGTCATGTGGTTCAGTGGGGAGCTGTGGCACTTTACTCTCTCCAGAGGAATCCATTTATCCCCTTCCTGCAATTAGGGGGCCTTGTTTCCTCTCTTTATCCATCTGATGTTTGTTTGTGTTTATTCCTGATGGTTATTAGAGCACACACACACACATTTACATGAGCACACAAACACACATGTACATGAGCACACACACACGCAGCACAAAGCCTCTCTCCTGTGTAATAAATCTCTCATTACAGCGGCGGTTGTTATTCCTTCTCTCTTCCTCGGTGCCGTGTTCCAGCAGTTTGAGCCGTTTCTCCCTCGCTCTGCGTTATTAGCTTTGTGCCGTGGTAACACAACAGGGAGCCTCCTTCCTGCTCGGTGACACCGGGGCTGCAGGGAGAGAGACACAATCGGCACAGACTCACACACACATCAGTGGCACTCGACGCAGGTCTGACTCGTCTTACAGAGAAACACCAGGACAGCAGGGACGTGAACTGATGATTCAACTGTGTGTCGCCTGGAAATGAAGTTTCTACACAATAACTGTGAAAAATTCAATCAGGTTCTATTGTGATCATCATAATGAGGATCTGTCATCAATTTACATATTTGACACAAGTCACAAATAAACATTGAACAAATCAGTGAGATGCTCACAGACAATGTTTGTTTTTCATCAAACTGACTCATTCGATTTTACAGTGTCTACTGATTGTGACAAGTGGGATGTGTGTCTGTGTGTAAGTGTGTGTGTCTGTGTGTGTGTGTCTGTGAACAAGCTAACTCAACAACACAAGGACAGATTTTCATCAAATTGTATATCTTCAGATAATTAATGTTTGGAGCAAAGATGGAAACATCTCCCAAAAGTTACAGCGAAGCATCTTAGTGCATAAGGCTGCAGCTGGTGCTGGTCTGACTCCTCCTCCTCCATGTTAGCAGATGGGACATGGATCTAACTAGTATATGCGTCAATTGATTTTCTTTAATCAAAGATGGTTTCTGTCATTTTAGGAAGTTCTTATCACATATATATGTTCAAGCTTGGATTTAATTCGTTTTTTTATGATATCAAAATTGGCCAAACGTTGTGATTGACAGCTGAGACTGATGATGGAAAGCATGTGCCAACAGGACCTCCATAACGAAGCTCCGCCTACTGATCCCTACTGTGCAGATCCTGTATGACGTGAGGTCAGACGGATGTTTCAGGGCTGACGTGTTTGATGAAGCCACATGTGATTAAATACATCTTTTCTGATTTGGCTAAACCGGTTGTTTAACGTTGAACGTGTGTCCTTCGCTCTACGAGCCTCTGAGGCCCCGGCGACATTAACGATGTGATCCAGGTCATAAAGGAAACAACAGTCACTTAACAGTTAAGGTTTCCTGGAGGTTGTGGTCGTAAAGTTCAGTTTAACTTCACACAAACACACCGAGCGCGGCTGAGAGGCTGTTTCCAGACCGACGGCTTCCTCTCGTGTAAAAACCACTGCAATGTCAGGGTGGAAGTCAAACTGGGCACGGAGCGATTTGCACCTTGTCCCAGTAAAACACTCGATCAATAACAGTAAAGGGATAAGTGATGTAATCTTCAAAGTCCCATGGTTGAGTGACTCCTCCTCATAACGGGTCACGCTCGGCTTCTTTCTGTTTGAGGGACTGAAACAAAAGAAGCCGGTGAACACCGTGCAGATTGCTTTTCCCCTGACGTGAATCCAGAGTGATGAATTCCAGAGATTGATTCCTGATACTAGAACCATATCAGCCATTCGGAGACACATCAGGAGAGAAGAGGATTAGTGATGTGAAGCTGCTTCTCAGGTCAAGGACGAGGAAGCAGATCAGACTGATTGATCGGCAGAATTTAACATTTTGAATAAAACTTTATATTTCTTACACGGTTCACTTATTAATTTGTAAGTGGAGTGAACACTATAACTAAATACACAATGAAGTCTTTATTTCACCTCATTCAAATTAAGTTATTAGTTTGACGTCTACTATTGGTGGCCACCAGTTCGGCACTTTGTCCGGTGCCATCTTGGGTTTTTGGAACCAGAAGTAGCTGAACTTGGCAGAGTGTGGGGCGGAGTCTAACTGAGCGCTTGCACCCATTGGACGCTGGACATAATATTGTGTAAATAGTGGCTTCCACTGAAAACTACATCGATTTTTAGCAGGGGTTGTCAAGTGTGTGTGTGTGTGTGTGTGTGTGTGTATATAAAGCAATTTATCTCCACTTCAGAATTACCTACATACATCAGGCTGTACAGTTTTATCCCTCTCTATAATGGGAAGGTTTTATGGGGGGGGGGGGGGGGGGGGGTAGCCATATATCATTTATAGCCTGATTTATAAAACGTTCTATTTCCGAAAAACAAGGTGACAATTTATGTTTCTATTCCTGTCGACTGCATTTTCTGATTAATGGTCTGGAGATATATCCAAATTATCAGATTTAAGAATTAGCATAACTGAAAATGGACACAAATGACATTTTTGTCTAATTGTTAATAATCAACGGGGGAGGTTTCCTGATGTGTTAGTTTCTTTACCCTCTTCATACCTTAGTATATTCCAAAGTAAATATTTATTTTAGTGGAGAATCTAGTTGGACATGAAAGGACACATTGGATTTCGGCAGCGGTGAAATCCTTCAGTCCCACCCTGTGCGTCCCGTGTCTGTCCTCAGGGACCTGGACTCTTATCTGACACACCAGAGTTTAATCTGCAGCTGCTGCACCGGCCACCGGCACCAGGCTGAGTCAACCTCAACTCTGCATGAACTTCATGGGAATTATCAAACAGGTCTGGGATCAGATTGGACCACAGAGACTTCCCCCGACCTTCAATATGACATAAACTAACATCGGCTGAGAACTGTTGGGTTTAATACGCTCTGTAATAAGAGCTTTGAGATAATCATGACTCAGCAATAAATGAGTAAAATGTGCTTTGTGACGTTTGAATGCAGGAGTTGATTACATTACATTACATTACATTACATGTCATTTAGCTGACGCTTTTGTCCACAGCGACTTACATTTTTAGAACACTCAACATTTATGAGGGGCCATTTTAGGGGTTCAGTATCTTGCCAAGGACACTTAGGCATGCAGATGGGAAAGAGTGGGATTCAAACCGGCAACCTTCTTGTTGCAGAACCCCCGCTCTATCCCATAGGCCACGCTCTATTTATATTTGTAAGTACATGACGTTTATATGAAGCATTGTAGATTGTATATATTTTCAGATTCCTGTTAGTGCAGCTTTGTGAAGTTAAAAAACAAATGACCAGTCACTCGTGTGTTAGTGTCTCCAGGCAAACGGCTGCTGCTGCTGCAAGAGAGAGAGAGAGAGAGAGAGGCTGAGAACAAACGACCCTCTGGTGCAACAACAGCAGCTCCTCCATCAGCCTGAGGATCCTAAACTCATGTTAGTTTTACTTTCTGCAAATATGATATGAAAAGAAAACTCTCACGTTTCATGAAATATGTGTGTTTCTCCCTGATGAAATAATATCTGCAGATTTAATCTTTTCTATCTCCACACAGGTGAATTGATACGAGTGCGGCCGCTCTGTGCTGAGATCTCATTAGAATCACTCCTGCTGAAATTAACTCCATTAGCCTGGAAATGAGAAACGGGGGAAGGTTAAATGAAAACCTGCTTTCAAGTAAGGTTTTCATGATTAGACTGATTTCTCTTTCAAAGCTCGGCCGCAGAGAGAGGGCGACGTGCAGGTCTGTGGACGGTTCAGCCCAGATAAGAACATTCATATCAGTAAATATCGGTCATTAATATCAACTTAATATTTCTTTTAAATTTAAAAGATAGATTTTTGGTGCAGATCTGGATCAGGGGGCCGATCCAGGAATTTGTATAGCTTTCTTTAACAATGCAAAATAGTTTGTTTTTGTAACTTTTCAGTAAATTGCGCAGGTTATATTAATGGATCTTGATAATTTATGTAAACTAAACTCACAGGGACGGTTGGACCTTGGTGGAGGTCGGTGCTCTACTCAGTGTCTCTCTTAATACCTAAAAACCTTATTATAGAAAGTTTCCCTGCAAAAGTTTTTTACTCGTTTGTATAAAGAGTGCGACAATAGCTGTCTTGAATAATTACTCTGGTTTGTGTGTGTGTGTGTGTGTGTGTGTGTGTGTGTGTGTGTCCTGTCCAGTGGAGCAGGCGATGGCAGGTACTGATCTGATGACACCAATTAACATCATCACGATGCAGCGTGTTGTCAGAGCAGCTGTCGGCCTCCAGCTGAGGACACGGGCCCCAAAAATAGAAGAGGGGGAGAAAATGAAGTGAGGCGCTGATGGACGGATTGATAAATGGAGGGAGGTGAAGGAATGGAGGAGTGACAAATGGAACGAGTGTGTAGTGTGTGTGTGTGTGTGTGGAGTGTGTAGACGGAGCCCCTCTGGGAGATCATGGGACAACAGCTGATTTATTGGCTGCAGTCAGAGGAATGAATAGATTGACTTTAACGTGTTGTCAGTCGGTGGGGGGGGGGTCCATGATGGCGTTCTGTCACACGGTCCACAGACGTTGTGATATCAATTCATAATGTACATTGTTTTTACAATAAACACAATTTCTGTCAAATATTGTTGATATATTTTCTCACAGTGCGATAGATGTACTTTTTGTGTTTGCCCCCGCAAAACATCTAGTTTAAATCCACAAGCCTGTCTCTGTATTTGGGAAACGACCCCAACACCACAACACTGCTCTAGCCAATCAGCATCAAAGGTATTAAAGCTCTCTGGACTAGAAACAGCAGTTTTTCAAACATTAAACTCATCTTCTATCTTCTAGAAACGTTTAATAAACCATATATAGAAACCTCAGAAATGAGATGATGTGAATCATTCCTGAGCTTTCTACCATCCTGAGGTGGGAGGCCTGGTTTGGGGCTAACATTTCCCCAACTGGTCGCCCAATCGCCCGACACTTATAGATGATGACCTGGGATAACACACACACTGCTATCTCACACTCACACAGGACTTTTTACAGCAGCGCTCCGAATGCTAACTGTAGAGAACCACAGACTCCAGCTACAACACAATAACAACGTGACGATAGGAGACGACCTGTGTGGACGGCCGTGAGACAGTTTGCCTCTGCAGGAGCGGAGAGGAGCGTTTGTTTTGAAATAACAAATCATTCAGAATCATTAACTCCACCTTTAACTGGATAATCTCACCTGAAGAGGAATATCTGACGTTAAGAATAATCCCGTGAGTCTCTGGACAGATTCTCTGATTATCTCCACGAGGCTGTTTTGCAGTTCGATGTTCACGATGCCACCGCCTGGAGCCGTTTATCTGACTCATGGGAAACTTTACTCCCACTCAGAATAACTGGATAATGACACATCATGACTGGTTCTCCTTCACTTCCCAGTACAGAGACTGGGGCCTTCTGGAGCTGGTTTCTCTGGTGTTGTGTAACATGTGGACTCCATGAACCTCGGGGACCTTTGTTATTCTCCAACATCAGAACTCGGCTTGGATACAGATCTAATCTCCTGTTTTCTGTTTGAGCTTTGTCTTTTCTCAGGGGTCGTTCAGTCCTCCAGCTGCATCACACAGTGCCATCTAGTGGTCAGGGTGTGTATCTGTTGTGGCGTCTCCACGGCTCAGCCCATTACTGTAAACATGAGCTGGAACTTTCAAGGACGTGGATCTCACAGGGTCAATGGAGCAGATGCCCAGAGGAGCCGGAGAGCCAGAGCGTGTGTGCAGGTATAATTATAATCAAAAATTAGCAAAGTGTAAAAGGAGGTGAACCAGGGGAGCGGTTCCACTAACACGGTCCCAGCTGTGTTACCCAGTGCAGCGCGTTTAATTAAATCTATATATAAAAGAACACAATGGTTTCAGTAAGTGCTCATTGTACGATACACTGTTTATCCCAGTGCCAATAACCTACTGGGAATTCTGTGTAATGTGGCTCCTGGGCTGGTTTTAATGGTTTTGGTTGGTCACTAAAGTGGATCCCTTAATTTCTGCAAGAAAACATTTTAAGTATTATCTAGAGAACTTGAAAAATGTGGAATTGCATATCAGCAATATAAAAAGGGGCTATGGTTCACAAGGAAGTACAATTTCAATATTACTTTACAGCTGTGAGAAGTTTCTCCATCTCACTTCTGTATTTTGTATTACTTACTGAAAAGCTTAGAGGAATACTTTTCATACTTTTCATTTAAGATAAAAAAGTTTTGAGTGTTAAGGGTTCATAAGAAGATAAATATTGTGGCATAAAAAATTAATAAAGTAAAGTATTTATTCTTTTATCCCTATTAATACTATTTTTTACTTTACATACTTTTAAACATACGGTTAGAGTTCAGGTGCCAAAGCAGTAAATTGAAGGAAAAAAGACAAGATGGGTTTTTATGGGAGTTGTTCCAGGGTGTAACTCTATCCTCTCAGACTTTATGACAATCACATTACAGTAATACTTTTCCATACATAATATAAGTATTTACCTAATTGGGTCATTAGTACGCCAATTAAAGTACCAGATATTTGAATCACTGTTTGAGTCTGGGATGAAGATCTGGTTCCCCATTGTTCCACTGCTCTTAATACAAAATCCCTGAATCATAGATATCAAAATACTTCTCTATGCACAGCAGATCTGTTGTGTGATAGTTTGCATTGACTCTTAAGTTTGTGTGGTTCAATAACAATGAGGTCTTGAACTCTGCAGGCTCCTCCCACATGCACCTCAATGTGGGTGGTAACCATCCAGACCTCGGGTTGACCAGACTGAGGACCAGGAGCACAGTGTGGTCTCAGAGTGAAAGTACAGCCACTGTGTACTGCCGGGGTGAAAGAACACAGTACTGCGAGTATCTCTACTGTTTGCTACTGCAGGAACCTGGACCCCCCACCCCCCGTCTGTGCAGAGCAGAGCAGCAGTGGAGCGTTTACCTGGATTGAGAGGTCGACCTGTGAGCTTGTCAGCATTTGTGTGTGTGTGTGTGTGTGTGTTTGTGTCCGTGTGTGTGTGTGTGTGTGTGTGTGTGTGTGTGTGTGTAATAAGTTAATATGAGAACTAACTTTAAAACCAAGTGAGGAAGGACGGCTCAGCAACAGGAAACAGAGAATGAGAGAGTTATTTCACTCGCTCTTCTCCTCCTATTCCCCCCCTCTTCTTCCTCTCTCCTCCTCCCTCCCCCTCTTCCTCTCCTCTCTTGTATAAAGAACTGTAATTACAGCGTCTTCTTTTTCTTATTAGCAGATAAGACTTTCATAATTGTTCCCTAGAGAGTCTGTCCAAACTTAATTAACGCTGACTAAACAGTCCCCTCTCTCTTTCTGTCTCTTCACTTTCCTCTTGTCCTCTATCTCTCTCGCTCCTCGCCTCTCTCTTCCTCTCTCCCTCTTATTAGACGGTGGCAGCAGCAGCAGGGAGGAGGAGGAGGAGGAGGAAGAGGAGGAGGCTGCTCGTCAGTGATAAGTACAACTGAGCCCTGCACAGGAAAATGAAAGCTGGACTTGACTCAGACTTGACTCAGACAACACTGACTGAGCATTTGGTGGCTACTGTGTGTGTGTGTGTGTGTGTGTGTGTGTGTGTGTGTGTGTGTGTGAGTATGTGTGTGTGTGAGTGTGTGTGTGAGAAACAGAGAATCTAATTCCTCTGAGCGGTGTAAGCCCTGAAATCACACTCTGATCTTCAGCTCTTTGACTTAGAGAGATTAGCCACTAATTACTGGTTAGAGAAATTAAGCGCACAACACACACACACACACACACACACACACACACACACACACAAGGACTTACATTGATTTGTGGAGACTAACACACAAAACCTAAACTTAACCATTAACACGTCCTCGTTTAAAAATGTAATTATTTACAACATGAGAATTACCTGGACTCAGTGTGGATCTCTCCCGTGTGTCTCTGTCTCCCTCTAGTGGAAACAATGTGACACAACAGTCTAACGATCAAAAAGATGAATCACATCTCAAACTGTTTGTTTTCACAAATTTATTTGTCTTTATTGTTTAAATTCACCAAAAATGTTTTATTTTTCTGCATTACGACATCCAACAGCATTCATAGATGTTATCACTGTGACCTCATCCGCCCCCTCCCCCCCTCCTCCACAGTGTGACATCATCAGCGCCGCCATGACATCACAGCATCATGACATGGCTCAAACGGCAGAAGAAAAAACAAAACTACTTCTGACAGTCAGTCCATCCCGGAGTCCGTCTTCAATAAAAGCATCTCGCCGCTACCCGTGTGGAAACATTGCACATCAACCCTTAGCATCAAGTCCCCCCCCCCCCCTCACACATGGAGGCAACACAAAACATGAGTGGACGAGTTGTTTCTACACATGATTTAAAGTCTGACGGTTATCAGAGAACATGAATCTGGTCCGATCACTTTCCTCCACACTGAACATTTACCATGTGCAGAACTGGATTCAGAAAAAAAGACGGATTCACAAAAAACAAGTTCCTGAACTAAAAGAGAAACAAGTTTGCACCTTTTCGACATGTTATGAAAACCAAATGTCATATTTACAAGTTAAATGTATATATTCGATAAGTTGATTCTCCCTTTTCAATTTGTATTTAAGGACATAAATATGTAGTTTTGAAATACTATCACACAAAGATCCAGGAACAACCCCCGCCCCCCCTCCTCCTCCTCCCCTTTCAAAGCTGGTATTTCTATAATTTCATCTTAAATTTTAAGAATTTCAACTCTTTAAAAACATCTAAATCTGTAATTTATATATGTTTCTATATAATGTACATTCCACCTCGAGTCTTTAAAACTTTCCATGTCCCTTGAATAACACTGTGCATAAATCCTCGTATCCTGTGGAAGGGATCAGAAAATGTGTCTGGGTATTTAAAAACTCTTTCAATCTGATTGTGAATGTACAGCGTTCCAAGTATTTGTAAAACATTCTGTACATTTGAGAACCAGAATATTTCATGCTATACAACAGCATCTTCTTTGCATTGACGGCTCCTTTTCTTTTCCAGGTTTGGCCTCTTTATAAAAGTGCTCATTTCATTTTAAACTCTACTTCCTATATCTATTCTATCCTGCCTTATCATTTCCTCTATTATTCTCTCATTGGGATTTATTAGCCACCCGGGACATGACACTGCATCTCAGCTGTTTCCACGTCCACTCAGTGAAGTTAGTTTATGGCTGTGATCTCCTTTGGTTCCTTCTGGACGCTGAGAGGCCGGACGCAGACTGTGCTCATAGATTTCCAGTTGTCCTCAGAAAAAACTAAAGTAAATATAATTTAGACTGTGACCTTCTTTGCTCTGAAACTCAGGTTGTTTAGTTTTAAAGGAGATACATGATGTGAACACAGGGTTGGATCTGCTGCATGTCGCTCTGGACCCTCTGTTTCCTCTCATCCTCTGTTCTATCACCGTGGAACAAGATGATGCTGCAATGTGTGCACTTCAAAAAACAGTCCATCATCAACCAAGTGGAACTAAAAGGAAGGAAATGGCATCAGAGCAATGTTTCCCTCCAGCACCTCTTGCATAAATCTCTTTGTTAAATCCTCTTCTATATACAGGGACACATTTAATCGTTACACGGCTCTGGAAACAGGACGACGCCATTTTCATGTCCGTCCCTTTTCACCGAGACCAAAAAGAGTCAGAGTTCCTTACACAGTAGAATACAGTAGACAACTTTCAAGTAAAAAGAACAGCTTGTTTTTTCTAAGAGTACCGGCGTGGTCACGTGATCGTCACAGGCCGGAGTCGAACCGGAACTGGAATCACTGGGTTACATTGTAACCTCGGTTCTCTGAGTGAAGAGGCTCGGGAAACGTGTGTCCATCAACTGACTCCACGCCAGCACAGGGGGTTTAATAGGTGAGGGAAAGGGGGCGTGGTTTAAGGTGTGTCTTAAAGGATCCCCCCCACACACACACACATCTGGATGGCGGTGGATCCCTCACACATCTGGAACAGATCCAGAACTCCTCCCACTGTGAGTGTTGGAGCGAACGACCTCGGCAGCGATGGCGAAGCGACGAATCACAGCACAGCGTGAGTCGGGTTCCAGTCGCAGGTTCGACCCCGGCCTGCGTCGCGGTCAGGAGACGCACAAAAAAACTAACTTCGTGATCAGATGATCGACCGAACGTTGTGACTTATTCTCGTTTTCACCACCGGAGGCTGATGAAGGAAAAAGGTAAAATGAATGAAGTCTTTTTAAAAGTACAGAAACGCCGTCGTAGCCACAAACGACTAAGCCACCGTTTTTCTCTGCTTCAAAGAATATACGATATTTTTTTTGCCTTGAAATACGGTGAGTGACAGAGAGACACTCACGACATGTTCTTTGTACAGGAATCCATTGATAACCATCAATGCACGAAAGTAAAAGACAGAAGCACACAGAAATCCAAAACTGAAATCCAGACGGCTCAACAGAGGTTGTTGGTTTTTTTTGTTCTTTTTTTTTTTGTTGCTTTTTCACTTTAGATGTTTTTTTCTCACTTAAGTTTAAAATACACATATTAACCAACTGTAGGAGGTTTACATAGGAATTTGGATTCATCAAAAAAAGAAAAGAAAAGCACAGTTTTAAAGTCAGTCCAGGGATCCCGGCTTGGAGTCCAGGTCGGTCCGGCCCGGGAGCTGGGCAGGAGGCAGGTACTGCACCACGCCCTGCACCGCGCTCACCCCGGCTACACAATGTGTGTTGTCAGGCAGGGCGGCGCGTTGCAGCTCTCATCACCTCAGGTCGGTTCAGCAGTGTTGTTCTCTGGCTCTCACCACAGAGGAGGCAGCCGGCGGAGAAGAAGAAACTCGGGGGCCCAGTGAGGTCCAGGGCTCAGGGAGCAGAGAGAAAGAGAGAGGGGGGGGGGGGGGGAAGAGAGAGAGAGAGAGAGAGACAGAGAGAGAGAGAGAGAGAGACAGAGAGAGAGAATCTTATGGCTGAAGATTTTCATTGGTCAGGAGATCGAAGTGGAGCTTTGACCAGGAGGAGGATTCACAAGACGGAGTTCCGGCCGGGGGAGCGAGGGACAGCTGGAGGAAGTGTCGAGGTGGAGAGTGGGTGGGGGGTTGGGGTTGGGGGTGTCCACTGGTGATGGAGGAATCAGACAGGAAGAAGGGCGGCCGGACTCCAGAAGGAGGAGGAGGAGGAGGAGGTGGGGGGGTGGGGTTGATAAAGCTCCAGAGGGTCTTCTGTTAGAAGCAGGTCCTCCAGTCCAGAGAGACACCTGCAGGAGACACAGGGACCACATCACACTTCACATCATTACTTTAAACACAGATGCATCTCCTCATTCTGCTCCGGGACACGCGAAGAAACAGCCTGAGTCTGTCGCTTCCTTTGAATCAAAGCCCAAAACGTCCTTATATCGCACCTGATTCACCGATTTACCAAAACAGATCCAGGGACATTTTAAAGAAGTGAGTCCTGACGATCCAGGACGTGGTCCCATCGAGAGCAGGAAGAAAACTGTGTGAGTTTAGACTGAGAGTAAATATTTAAACTTGTGCTACTTGGCTTCATAAACTATGTTATCAAATAAGTTGGAAGATTTGACTGATTATTGTCTAAGTTGGGTTTATGAGATATAAATACGCACTGAGGTTTATATGTGTGATCTATGAAAGACAATATATTGGGTTATTCCCAAGATATTTGTTCATTTGAATCAAATTCCAGATTGTTTCCACGACTGGAAGAGAACCTTCTACATTTCCATGTAACTCAGTGTGTGTCTGATTTAACTTTAACTTTCCAGAAGGAATCAGAGAGATGAGACTTTACATCAGAGCAGCTTCTCAGTCTCCTTCCTCAATTCTTTTACCAAAAATAATATTTAGACCAGTTTTTATTTTTCCTCCAGTTTGTTCATTTTCAGTCTGAAGTGTTCAGATCTTTTCTCTCCAGGTTCCAACATCTACTTTCTTTTGTCTTTTGATAGAAACATTAACAACATTACACCAAAAAAATGACATTTACAAAAAGACGACAACAAACGAGACAATGTGTAAACACCGCGCTGAGACGAGTGGACCCACCGAGCTCGTCAGGGACGGCGTCTTCAGCAGATGGTTTCCAGGTGGCGTGAGTTCTGTGGAGGAGAAGAGAGGAGCTGTAGAAGAGACATCTCACCAGCTGCAGTGTCACAAAGAGAGAGAGCTGTGTGTGTGTGGTGGTGTCTCACCGGCGTGTCGTTCCACTGCCTCGGCAGGTCCTCCGGCTCGGGGGGGTAGGACATCCAGGACGGGCTACGGTACGAGGACGGCGGAGACATGACGAAGTAATCCGAGTAGCCCGGGCGGTTGGCTGATATAGCGTAGACGGCTGTTATTGGGTTTCCTGTGAAATGCAAAGATGATGGATTCCCTCGTTCCTCTGGGAGGTTTGTAAAAGCTTCTTTATCTGATGTTTGTAAAGATTCTTATTAATTCTTTGTGGTTTTGTTTCCAGTTTGTGCTCCTGATTTGATTTGTTCTAAATCTCAACTAGAATCATAGACATGAAGAATCAATAAAGAATAAATGAAAAGCTTGTTAATAAACTGTATTATTCCTTCCTGTCTCACCTGAGTAGCTGGTGATGGACTGGTCGACGGTCACAGCGGGGAACGGGGTCCTGGACAGCGGCAGGTAGGGGGCGCCGTTGTGCATTTGGGCCTGAAGGTCGTTGACCTCTGACACTCGAGGCTTCAGACTAACATCGGGGGTGGAACTGTCGGTGAGAGAAGCAGAGAGACGCTTGTTAACATTGGAAACATCCAACAAATAGCTTTGACTGCAGTTGTTCAAAACTAGAGAAGCGAGGAGGTCGACTGTGAAGAGGAAAGTGAAAATCTGTTTCTACTCTTCCACAGAGAAATTAAGAAAACTGGGGTCTAATAGGTAAAAGAGCCCAAATCAGTTTAATTAGTTCATGTGATGTATTTAATTCCTTCCAGTTCTTATATAATAAGTGAAATGATCGGAAAGCAGGTGAACTGTCAGGGATGGAAGCTTCTGAAATATGAGTCTGAGCCTTTAAAACAGATGAAATGTGAGTTGAATGAAAATCCCTGAGAGCAGCTGAGAACCGTCTCTTTAAAGAACGAACCGGAAGCAGCTGAGCAAACTAGATCTTTGTGTTTCACATATGAAGAGGCAGCAGGAGGTTATCTGGATTTCAGTGCACGTCTCTATAGAGTCAGTTATTGTGTTCATCAGCTGACGGTGGTGCAGTGGTTCGCTCTGTTGCCTCGCTGCAGCAATCAGGTTCTTGGGTTTAATCCCCGTTCGACCTCCTCATCTCCACTTGATCCTCCTCTGTTCTGTGGAACCTTCTGTACAGAACGTGTTCCACCACTAGAACCGGAGGTGATGTCCTTGTCGGAGCTCAGGACCACGATGCACTGGGCTCTCTAACGCTTCACAGTGTGAGGAGGAATTAACATGCTGCACACACACACACACTCTCCTGAGGAGGAGCTGCTGTGTGTCACCACTGAAACATGTAGTTCTGATGTTGAACAGGAATAAAACTCAGACATCGGTTATTAGATTGAATCAATTAGAGAATTATAAAACCTGACATAGATATCAAATCCTACTTGTGTCTAGATGAAATTCTGAATATCTAAATGATGCTCTATCAGATCGGTGCCTTGGTGATATTTATGCATTTGTCTGCAGGCGGTGAGTTTGCTCCAACATCTGCAGACCAGTGTCACTTCCCCCGCTCGGCCGCTAGATGGCGAGCATGCTCCTCCGTGCACGTTAGCTCTCTGCAGTGCTAAAGTGCCCAGCAACAGGGTGCACACAGCAACAGCATTCAAATGAAGACTCGGTTCAAACCACAGGAAGAACATCTGGAAGAGAGCGGCACCGAGAGAGGACTGAGGAGTCAGACAGACACGATAATCTCAGATTTTATTCTCCCGTCATGATTTATAGCTTTATCTCATACTGGGATTAGCCCCTGAGCTGAAATGTGATTGGCTGAGGAGTCAACCAGGAATTATTTAAAACGCCACATGAGAACATTTTCTTTGGAGATGATCCGTGCTTGTGATTCGAGACCTCATGCTCAACATGGTTAGAACATATGTCAGATCTAGGTCATGCTAGAGTACGTTGGACTTCTGACAACATATATCATCCTGCTTTCTACAGAGACCAGAGGGTTCTTTGTTTTTATCAATGAGGTTATGTTTTAACCCATGTTTCTTGGTTTGTAAGCTTGTCAACTGATTTCAACTAAACTTGGTAGAAGGATGAAACGTGGGTCAAGATGTTCCTCATCTTATTTTGGGGTGGATCTGAATAAGGGTCTGATTCTTTTGTCATTGCTAGACTGGGAGTTTTTTCGTTTTGACATTTTCACCTGTTTCCCAGAAATTAATTCATGCATCTCAATGAAATAACATCTGGCGTATTTAATGGACTGATCTCTATGAGATCGTGATATTTCAGCCGTGTCTAGATTCCGGGGCTGCATCCTCCTGAGATGGTTCCTCCTCAAGTCCACATATCCAAGGATTATCATAGCAGTGGTGGCGACAAGTGACGAGTCCAAAAACATCTGATGTGTGTACTTTTAAATGCAAGTATCAGTATACAACTCAACTCAACAGACACACAAGGCCGCCTCCTTCTCAGCCCGAAGGAGGCGGACCCTGACTTGAGGCTCCGCCCCGGAGCAGCTTGATCGACTTTATGCCCGTTCTCTGAGTGTTCTCATTGTGGGATGTGTAAGTGTCTGTGTGATTGGTTGTGGTACCGTCGTAGTGAGGTCCCCGGCGGCGGCCCCGCCCTCGAGGGGATCAGCGGCGGGGGAGAACCGATGCCCATGTCAGGAAGCTGAGTGAACCGGAAACCCTGCGGACGCCACAGAAAGGATTTAGGACTCCGTCTCGACAGGCATCAGGACTCAGGACAGTTTGAGCACAGACAGATTCAATGCAACTTGAAGTCAAAGCCAAAACATCAGGGACTAAAGAACCAGACGTCTGATTGGAGCACAACACGGATCTGATGGCGTCTCTTCAGTCTCTGTGTCTCTGATCAGCTGAGAAACAAACACTCTCACATTCTCCAAACTCTCTGTGCAAGTATTACTTTCTGTTAAACCTGTTAAAACCAGGGTGAATATTGGACTTTTTCAGGAGGACAGACACACATACACACACACACACACAGACACACACACACTCCCACAGATACACATACAAATACACACACACTCTCTCTCTGAATGAATGCAAAGGTTTCATTTTATACAAATCTCTCCAAAGTCTCTAAGTTGTTTTTATATTTTTGAAATAAGGGCCAGCAAATATTTGTAAATGCCATTTTTCAAACCATATCAAATCCCATTGTGTTCCATCATATCTCAGCAGATTGTGTGTGTGTGTGTGTGTGGGGGGGGGGGTACCGGTTTGGGCAGGCTGCACTGGTGCATGTCCTCGTATCCGGCGCTCCTCTGCCTGCCGCCACAGGGATGGTTCATGGTCCCCGGAGCGCTGGTGACCCCGTCGCTGTAGTGGCTGGTGTGGGAGGGGTTGTAGGCGCTGTGGGCCAGGTGGTGCAGGTGGTGGTGGTGGTGGTGGCGGCTGCTGAGGAGAGACGAGAACGTTTTCTAAAACATCTTCTCTGTGCAGAGCAGCTTGCGAGTGGGATGTGAGGTCACCGCTCGCTTCTCCTCTCTTTCCCACACAGAACCGTACATCATGCAGATGTGCCGAGCAATAAACCAGAACATGAATTTACTTGGTTGGCGGGGAGGGGGGGTCGTGGTCCGGAGGCGCCAGGCTGAAGGCGTTGCCCAGCAGCATGTGCATCTGCGAGCGGACCTCGTCGATGGACGGCTGCGAGCTGAGGGTGGACGAGTCGGAGCCGCGGTGAGCCTTCACCCCCAAGCTGCCGGTGCCGGTGGAGCCACCCCCGTAGCCCAGAGAGCTCATCAGCCGGTCCACGTTGGTCTCCTCGAACGGCTCCGGTTCGCCCTGCGGAGAGGAAACACACACACACACACACACACACACACACACACACACACACACACACACACAGTTATCATCTCTGACCATCGACTGTTTGAACATCTGGCTCCTGAGAAAAAAGGTTCTCTGAGGGAATTTGACCTCAGTGATTTAATCGGTTAAAGGAGGAAGAGAATGTTTAAACATCATTTATTCATTATTAACATCATCTGCCGTGTTTTAAATGTTAACACAACTTTTTCTTTAACCAGATCATGATGTCATTTCTCTTTAACCACATCCGTCCCTCCGACTTAATTTGGACAAAACTCGTTAGACTCGTGGAACAAAAACACCAATTAGTCCATTTGTCACTTTTTAATTAAAAGTGGTTCTAAATCTGATCGTGTCATCACAACAGGATTCTACTAAAGGTTGATTCATGATAAGAATGATTAATTACCCGGCACAACACCCACACACACTCCCCCCCCCCCCAAACACACACACACTCATACACACACACAGCTCGAGTGCTGTCTACATTTTTAGTGCACACTGCACTCCTTGTTTCCCACAATGCATCCGAAAAAGTAGCGTACAACCGCGGGTCACTAACCGAGCAAAATATACCATCATGCATTGCAACATCGAAAGGAAGCAAAATGGCGGAGAGACGAGAGGGAAGCAGAAACAGTGCGACCATGAATGTTAACAACACAAACTGCAGCAAACAACTTCTACATGTAAAGGATTGAACACTCCCTCACACAAACACACGCTGGTGCACACACACACACACACACACACACACACACACAGACACACACACACACACTCGTTACACTCTGATCTCCGGGAGTTTGGCGCATCCGAATCCATTAGCTGCCATCGCGGCTCCCATCTGTATCCATGAATAGACTCTAATGGTATTCAGAGTCATTGACATTCAGCTAGGTGGCCCGGCCGCTGCTGTCTCTGCAGCAGAGACACAGTCTCACCCACACTCGCTCCATCTGTCCCCGTCTCCGTCTCTCGTCCCTCTTCCTCCACATTTTGAGATTCTCTCCGTCTCTAATCATTTTGCCAGATTCAGTTTCCCAGATTCTAAACCCGGCTTCTCCCGGTTTCTTT
Organism: Platichthys flesus; assembly: GCF_949316205.1. Taxonomy (NCBI): domain Eukaryota; kingdom Metazoa; phylum Chordata; class Actinopteri; order Pleuronectiformes; family Pleuronectidae; genus Platichthys; species Platichthys flesus. Next base: position 2,608,578 of record NC_084950.1, read on the forward strand.
GTCTTTGGTGAAGCTTTGTAGTTCCAGAGGTAATTCTTAATCCCGGAGGTTTTCGAGCTCAGGAGCTTCGGAGCTCAAGAGAAGGAGGGAAATGAAGGATTAAAGTGATAAATGCTCTCAGCAGATTATTTTATTAGTTGGACAAAGCGACAGAGCTTTGGTTTGGTCACACACGTCGGTGCGACTCATTAGAAGACGTCAGGGTTCACCCCGGGTCGGAGGATCTCTGACTCACAGGTCAGAGGTCGCACCTGAACTCACACAGAATATTACAGTTCCTTCAAAGCCCTTCAAATAGCACTGGGGATAAACCCCTCACATCCCGGACCTACAGACTCCAGGTCCTGGTGAAACCCTGAACTACTGACACGTCACAGATCCACTCACATCGTAGCCGTTGTTGCGGATCCCCCTCCTGGATCGCTCCCTCAGCACCAGCAGGTCCATCTCCGTCTCCACCGGGCTCGGGCTGCTCAGGGACTGACGGCTCCAGTAGTTGGGCTCCCGGGGGTGAGAGTACCTGGTGGGCAGATCAAATAAAATCACTCTGTGGAACTTCAGCGCAGAGAAACATGTGGTGAGGATGACATTATGTCCTCTGTACTTTCCAGGAGGGGGTTTAAAAACATTAGTAAACATAGTGTTATATTTAAAGGTTTGATATCGTGAGGCAGGTTTGGAGAAAGAGTTTGATTTGTAAGTTTTAATGAAGCTTTTTAGACTCAAATCAAGAAAAAACACAGAAATTATGATTCATCTGCTGAGAGAATAAACAAAATGATGCTGCTTTTGTTTCGGTTGCATAAAAAACAACAGTAGAGGAAACTGTTGTTATTAATCACTGATCATATCTACGTCTGAAACTAATGGAACAAATCCCACACAACTAGTTTTAAAGTGGTGGTTGGTGTTACGCTACATTTCTGGGTGGATCTGTGATTTTCTATCACTTTCTCCAACATTTACTTTTATTCCTCAGAGAATAACTCCTGCATATTGATGAAAGATCAATCAGACGTGTTTAAGGAGACTGATATTTATGAGTGTGTAGCAATTTGGTGCAGATGGCGGCGAGGTTATAAATCCACATTTACAAGCCAATTAATCTAAGAGCCGAACATATTATTTCACACAGTGAAACTGAAGCTACAGCCACAAAAAGCTGTTCAAACATTCACTTCAACACTCGAGTGGTTTACAAGAAATATGATTTCATCCTCCTGGCCTCTCGCTGTTCTCAATTTTAATTTGAGAAGTCTCATCACAGCAGATGAAATGATCTCTAATGTGAAATAACTTCATTATTTAGTCTGATTTCTTACGTTTAAAGCCGCTGGTGATTTCTAATATGTTTGGATTAAAGTCAGTAAAACCACTGAACAGCAGCTAAAACACTTAAATCTGTTAAATATGTAAAAACAACACAGACATTTATTTGTATGAAGTTTGAAATATGGATGTGCCGAACAGAAGTCATCGCTCAATACTCACTCACTCCTTATGTGTTGCTTAGCAACTATGTTCTACAGAGCAGCAGCACATCTATAATTTGAGCTGGAAGAAAAAAATCCAATAAATTTAGACCTTTATTATTTTCATAATTATTGATTCGGCAATAAATCAGAATCTGAATTCCATGAAAGTAAGAACAGCAGCAGTCGGTTGTGGAGCAGCTAGTTTGATAGAATCCTGCTTGAATAACGATGAACTGATTTCACTGAGGAATCACAGCTTTGATAATAAGTTCTAATCCTCTAACTTTGGGACCGTGGGACGTTTTCAGAGCCAACACCCAGCTGGTGTGAATTTGAGAATATTAATTTGCGGTTGATTCTTTGGTTTGTACCATCTGCAGAGAAACTCAGGCCAGATAGTTCTAGAGACGCTCTTGTGTTTCTGATCACACCGATCCGATACCTCTTGTGACAGCCGGCGAACGAGGCCCTCTTCTCCTCGGCGGTCATCGGCTCCTTGAGGCCGGGCTCGTGCCGGCCGTGCCTGGCGTCCCGGTGGCCGTGGCCGTGGCTGCCGTTCTCCGACAGAGAGAACTCCCCGTAGCCTTTCCTCCGCGCCTTCTGACGCAGCTTGTTCCGGTAGTGCTCGATGTCCGACTTCTGCTTCAGGCCACTGTGGTTCGCCTGCGAAACGATAAATTCAAGTTTTATTTCCTGGAATCCACAAACTTTATAAGTTTGACTTGTTTACAGGGAACTGGGGAAGTCCTGCCTCTGCCCTGGAGGTTGTGTCTTCACCTCCGTTTGTTTGTTTGTCTGCAGGATTACGGAAAAAGTACAGAACAGATTTCCACAAATATCGGTGCAAGGATATGGGACACGAGCCGAGAAGGAACTCGTCTCAGTTTGGCATGAATCTGCACAAAGGGGCAGATGAAGATCAATTTCGTTTGGTTAACATTGAACGATTTGACAAATTGGTGATTTACCAGTATAATGGATGGATGTGGTTTTAATGTGGTTTACTCGATTACAGTTAAAGGCTCATTCCAGTGTTTTCATTGCCGTTTGTCTGAAGCTCTGCAGAATTTCTTACAAACTAGTCAGTTGATTTATGAAGTTTGTGATTCGAGGATGAACTTATAAAAATGTGCAGCAGATTCAGAGACGCTGATCCAGGATCTTCTTTATATACTCTGCATTCACCCTTCTAGTTTAGAAATGTTTTCATCCTTTTGTTCCTTCTGGTTATGAAACAGAGAAATGTGTTTGCACGATGACTCCCTGCAGCCAGATGATCAGATAATCAGATGATCAGATGATCAGATGATCAGATCAAGTGTCACAGACTGAACATCGATGTCTGGTCTCATGTAAACCAGCCGGCTGCAGACGAACTGGAGAAGCCCAGAGCCACCGGGGTGTTCTCTATTCTTCTGCTCTTGTGTAAATACACGGAGGGATAATTGGTTGTCAGCCTGTGTCTGTGCTGCAGGGAGGATGAGGTGTTACAGGAGGAAGTGGAGGATGAGGGAGTGAGAGGTGACAGGCTGAGGGGGAGTGGGGGGGGGTGACGATAAGGGGTGAGGTTTTAGAGGAGAGGAGAAAATGTGATTCTAGAAACAACAGCTAAACTCTGCATCTCTGCAACGTGTCCCACAGGAGATGAGGTTAAATGATGGAGGATGGAGCAGCAGGCGCCTGAAACTGAGGAATACCACTGATTATATATATTATCTGTATAATATAAGAGTATTATAGTCTATATAAAACAAATGTTGAGTCATATAAATGTGTATTTTGAAATGGTTTTTGTACGTATATTATTACATTGTTTGTGTTGAATTCATCAAATTTGAAATGATTGAGTCGAAGAACAAGAATAACGTAAAATTAAATTAAATAAAAGGATAAAAAGTGAGTTTCAAAAGCCTGAGAGAAAACGTTTCTGATCTCAGGAGAAATTCTGCTCTTATTCAGGTTGATGCTTTTGCTGCAGCTCCTCTTTTCAGCCTCTGTCTCAAACACGTAGTTCTACTTCTACTTCTGTGTTTGGTTTACTGCCGGGTGTCAACCAGCATCCAGCACCACCGTATAACACTTAGTTTTCCAGGGCATGTCGGCCCTCTTTATTGTGTGTTTGTGTGTCTGTGTGTGTGTGTGTGTGTGTGAGTGTGTTCAGACTCACGTCCCCGTTGAGCACCACCGAGTCTTGGCTGTGGGAGGAGGACGAGGGGTAGGAGTAGGTGGGCTGGGCCGTCATGGGTTTGATGGTGATGAGACGCAGGGAACCAGTGTGGTCCTCGTACGGGTCTGAGAGGAAGAGGAAGACAAACTGGTCAAGTGCCGAAGAACCATCAACAACTGGACCCACACAGTTCAAGGAGAGTTTTGGAACACTTAGCTCACCACAACAGGCTGTAAACACACACAAACACACACATACACACACACAATCAGACTCAATAACAACATGTATATAAGGATGAGGACAGTTTGACGTCCTCTGCTGCTGTTAACTGCAGCTCTGTGTGTTAATGCAGCAGATGGACACAGTTGTGTTGTGTAGAGTTGTGTTTTGTTGTGTTGGCTCCAGTGTGACTCACTGCCTGACTGACATCATACGGCAGACTGCTTCACTGTAGGTTTACACCAGTCTGCCATTAACTCATCTCAAACCCACACATCACCATTCATCTCGGCTGCAGCTCGGCCTGAGTTGTGTGTTTCTGTCTCACACACAGAGACACACACGTGGACCAGCGTCCTGTCAACACTGTCCTGAACTCTTTATCACGACCACAACAAAAGACGATCGTTGTGTTGTCCTGAGACGACTGAGTGGGGGACACTCTCCGTTCCCTCGTCTCTGTGTTTACGTCCAATCGCACAAATCCAAGAAACCACACCAGTTTGCAGCCACTGGTAATAACAGTGTTTTCTCGACACTGTGACTCAGCTGACAATCTGCTTGTTGACGAGACCTGTGACTGTTTACTGCAGGGATCTATTTAATACTGACAAATATGAACATGAGCCTTTTAGCCACGGTGGGGATGTCACCATAAGGACGACAACGTTGAATGTTTATAAAGATTCATGCACAAAGACAGATTGTGGTTGTGTTTCAATTCAGGGGTGTTTCAATTCAGGGGTTGATTCCTTGGTTGTCTGTATTTGTAGTGGATTGTGTTAAAGCGGTTACACAATTCTAAGACTCCGACAAATGTGTCCCTCCCGAGCAACAGAGGCTCCACTGGTGGATCCGTCCCAGCCCAACATATCCCATGATTCATTGCACTTCAGAGACAAACTGGTAATGACGGCAAATAACGAGGCAAAAACATCAAGAGAATTATTTTTCAAATGTAGGAACTCAACCGAACATCTAAAGGTGCACGTGTTAAAAAGACGTCTTTTCAACTCATTCAAAGAGACGATCAAAGAAGGTTTTCTGTCGTCTCGGGAGGTTCTCATCACACGGAGGTTCGTTCATTAGTTTGGTTTTATTCCCTTTGTCAAGGAGGTTGTGTTTTCGTTTTGTTTGTGTGGTAGTTAGCATCGTTCCACAGAATCTGGTCCGTAGAAACTGAATGTTGTTTCTCTTCCTCTTCCTTCGTTATTCTGAGATTTCCCTGCAGCTTCTAGGACACACGAATGAGATGTAACTGTTTTATCACCGTGTGCTATCAGCCTCACGTATTGTTCACTGATCCTGACCTAATCTCACAAATAAGATTCCAGGGTGAGGAAATGAAGAGCACTAAATTAAAAGGTGTCCTCGACGTGTGCTTTGTCCCTGCAGAATGAAAGACGTCCTTATCGGCAGCGTCTCGTGAAACATGAAGCTGAAAACATCATCATGTCGAGCTGATAACACGGCGGAGGAACAGCTGTGATTAAAACCCCCCCCCCGACGTATCAGAGAACCACCTGAAGAAGATAAGAATCCGCTAATGCTCTCATCCATGTGTGACCTGGTTGCTCCACAGCTCAGGTTAAATAGCAGAGGCTGGTGTGATTAGCACAGAAACACAAAGGAGACACTTTAGTGCTGCTCATTATGGACGGAGACAGGAGCTGGTTACTAGTTCCAGCATGAAACTCCCAGTAAAACCAGTCATCATCTATAAGGCTTCTCCTCTGAGGGTCGAGGGGGAGGAGCGTTCGACGTTCGACCCCGTTGGACGGCAACGCGGACGAGACATCTAGCCTTTATATATATATCTATGTTTTCAATGCCTCGTGAAGTCACTGAAGTCTGCTACTCGTCAGTGGTGATTGAACTACAGACAGGTTCCTCACTTCTTTTGGATTCCCCTGGACACATTTCCATTATTCTTTCTTTCACACATTCACAAGATTGCCGTGTTTTGTTTGCGAGCAGAATAAATGAACTCCTGTGGGCTGACGACTGAGCTTTAGAGCAGCTGGTGAATCCCGTTAATCCGGTTTCCTGCTCCACATTCAGCATAAAGACAGAGGATTTGTGCGTTTTGGCAGGAGACAAGTTTTTATGATGTCAGTTTTTTAAGTGGCACTTCATTCCTTTAAGTCTTTAAATGAACTGGCAGTGAAACCTGTGTACAGCGTCTCCTGCACTCTTCTGTTGATTATTAGAACTCATCTTTCACAGTAAATATATGAACTGAAAACCGTCCGTCTCCAGTTCCCCGAGAAAAATCTGGTGACAAATGAGACAATTACTCGTCCTCTCCTCCCTCCATTCATTCATTCGGCTGCATAAACAGAACAAATCACACCAATGACTGGGAGCGCTGGTTTGCTGATGCAAAAGGGATCGAGAGCCACAGCGTCCCCGACTGTCAGCGAACAGAAGCAACGTCTCAGCGTTATCAGGGATCAGAGACGTGTTTATGCAACGACTCTGCCAGCTGGAAACTGTTCTGCTGAACAAGTCATATCCAGGATGTGTTCACTGCCACCGCTGATAACAGGTTCTGGAGATGAGAGAGTGAGCAGCAAAGGATCATGGGACATTCTGTTTTTACTTTGAAGATACGCACGTGTCTCTGATTAAGAAGTATTAGGGCCAAGTTTGGAGATTTCAAGAATATAGTTGTTATATAAGGAGATTAAAGAACAAGGAGGACGAGTGTTGGTTGAGTCTCTCTCCTCCTGTTTCCACAATCTGGATATTTAGGATCATGTGGAGCAGATGAGACAAAACATCAAGTATTTCTCTTTTTGTGAAACTTAAACACTAAATACAAAAGTAAAACTTTACAGGATGCTCCACATTCCTGTTCTTCTGATTTCCAACCTGAAACCTGACACGTAGATGAAAACTGCATCTTTATCCTCATAATATGATGAATTATTATGACTTGGCAGTAAACTAGCTCCATACAGTCGTTTACAGCTGGTAAATCATTAATATAAAGTTTAATTAAGCAGTGATAAACTATAACTCGTGATAAAACAGTTGTCTCCATTAATTTGCTAATAAACCCAGAGCCTGCATGGAAGGATGGGAAAGAAACAATCCCTGTAGTTAAAAATTAAAATGCTATTTGATTTTAATAGCAACTCAGGATGAGGAAGAATCTTGAGTGTTTAAAGATGCATCATTTTTCTGATACACACATCACGTGCTGTGGGTTGTGTGTCTGTGAAACAGCACACGTGACTTTTATCTGCACGCTGCAGTTACATCACCGACCACTGGGAGGAAGAAAATCATCTGCAAAGAGAAACACCTGGAAAACTGAAGTGAAGAAGCCTGAAATGTGTGTGTGTGTGCATGTGTGTGTGTGTGTGTGTGTGTGTTAGCCTGTGTGCGTGTGTGTAAAAAAAGACCAGAGAGTAAGTGCTGTGAGAATAGGTGTCGTCAGCTCCGTGATGCAGCAGGACGCTGAGTCACTGAATGATTGAGTGCGTCATGATTTCATATTAATGATCCTGTGGGTGAAGTATCGGAACGTGTGTGCGAGAGCAGCAGCAGTGTGTGTTTGTGTGTTTCGTTGTGTTGTCAGACTTTTGTCTCCAGATGCATCCATCGTCTCTTTCTACTCCCACAGTCCCCCCCCCCCCCCATCCTTATCCTTAATCTTATTTCTCTCTTTCATCCCAGCTCAATCGTTCCCTGCCTCCTCCTCCTCCTCCTCCTCCTCCTCCTCCTCACCGTTGGGGCTCCTCTTGTGCAGCTCCTCCTTGGCGTTCTTGGTGCTGCTGCCGGTGGCCGTCCGACGGGCCGACGAGCTCTTGCTGGCGTTCATCTTCGTGGAACCGCCGCTCGACACCGAGTCCTCCTCGCTGGGCACCCGTCTGCAGGAGCCATGGCAACAGAGGGAAGTGAGGGGGAGGAGAGGAGGAGAAGGAGGAGAGGAGGAGAGGAGAGGAGAGAGGAGAGAGGAGAGAGGAGAGAGGAGGAGAGAGGAGAGAGGAGAGAGGGGAGAGAATAGAGGAGAGAGGAGAGAGGAGAGAGGACAGAGGACAGAGGACAGAGGATGGGAGAGGAGAAGAGAGGAGAGAGGAGAGAGGAGAGGAGAGAGGAGAGAGGAGAGAGGAGAGAGGAGAGAGGAGAGAGGAGAGAGGAGAGAGGAGAGAGGAGAGGAGAGAGGACAGGAGAGAGGAGAGAGGACAGGAGAGGAGAGATGAAAGAGGAGAGAGGGGAGAGGAGAGGGGAGAGGAGACAAGGGGAGAGGATAGAGGAGAGAGGAGAGAAGAGAGAGGAGAGAGGAGAGAAGAGAGAGGAGAGAGGAGAGAGGAGAGAGGAGAGGAGAGAGGACAGAGGAGAGAGGAGAGGATAGAGGAGAGAGGAGAGAGGAGAGAGGAGCGAGGAGAGGAGAGAGGATGGGAGAGGAGAGGGGAGGGCTTGTGAGTCTCAGCATGTTCACAATGAGGACATCATCAGAGAGTTGATGCTGTCAAAACGCACACGCACACACGTAAGTGCACAATTGTGTCTAAACAATTACTACCCATGTTGAATACACAAACACACACAATCATAGGTACTTGCAAGAACTGTGTTTTTGGCTCAGACATTCCAGTACCCCCCCGCCCCCCCCCCCCCCAACACACACACACACACACACACACACACACATCCTCGGGGCATGTAAGCCACAGCAGAGACACAACGTGACAGGCCGTTCTACAGGTGGTGAGAGACCCACAGATAAGTGGGACTGGACATTACAGAGCCACAGGCGAGGCTAACACACTCTCGTTGAACACACACTTTGTGAACACACACTGGGTGAACACACTCTCTGGGTGAACACACACGGTGCAGCCGGGTCCCAGTAAATGTCATGTGGTATTAAGCAAAGAGCTGCAGGGACAGAGGCAGAAATACGAGGCGTGCTCCCAGTCAATCTGTCTGGGAAGGGCAGCGAGAGGAGGAATCAATAATCCCAGTGGAGTCATGTCCGTGAACCTGCTCCTGTTTCTCCTCTGAGCCTCACACACGGCAGCTCCGAGGAGGAGGAGGAGGAGGCGCAGAATCAATTCACTGTCTGTGAAGCTGCTGCACCTCCTGGAAACAGAAGAACTGCTGCAGAGCTTCACCTCAACAAACTGGGATTTGATCCAGGACCCGGATCTAAATCATTTTACTTCAATGCTTCTTTTGTGTTTACATGATGTGGAGCGCTCAGTGAAGTGTGTGTGGGTTGTACTGACTGCAAACCACGGTCACTTCACAGATGTAAAAGTGACAGTTATGCAACTGAGCCCCTCTGGACTGTGAGTGTGTGAAAACCACTGTGAGCTTCTCAGAGTCCAGAGGACGAGACACCTCCAGCTCCTCGTTCTCCTGCAGCTGCTCTCTGAAGTCCTTTCCCTCGGATTTATGAACCGAGCCGGTTTGTGTGTCTGTGCACTTGAGGAGAGAAAAACTCCCTACAGAAGTTTCTGTTCTGCTCTGAAGTCCAGGGATAATTGCATCCTTTGTTGTTGTTGTTGTTGTTTTGGTGCACGGCTCCTGGTTACAGGCTCTGAGATGCTGCCTCATTTTCTAATAAGTGCACAAACAGCGTGGAAGATTAAAACCTCAGATTCCTTCTTTTAAAGAGCTGGCTCCCCTCAAGACGCATGTGTGTGTGTGTCTGTGTGTGTGTCTGTGTGTGTGTGTGTCTATGTGCAGGTCGGTAAGAAGCGTATTATCTCCGTGTGGCAGCTCCTCCAGCTTTCTACACTGTCATCATTGCTGCACTGAATGGTTCCCTCTGTAGCCAGGTTTATAAATATACATGTGTTTATCATCGTTGAGAGGCAAAGCACAACTAATCCCACCTCCATTCACTTGTGTTTAAAACCAGGCTCAGTCGGACGTGTGTGTGTGTGTGTGTCTGTGTGTGTGTGTGTTTCTGAATTAGCATTTCTGTGAGGGGAGGCATGATGCGTTTTATTTCCGACTCCAAAACTCCTGCAGGAAAGACGCTGCCGTCGAACGTGGGTGGGGGGGAGGGGGGGGAGGAGCTTGGTGTAGTAGAGAAACGTCCGGGGGAAGTAAAAGTTTAAAAAGATGTTTTCATCACTTTGCTGGTGAACACAACGGATCACGACTCGTGATCCCAGTGGATCTGCTGGGAATGAAACTGATTTGCATGTTTCGATGAACACGTTTAAAACTGGGAGCTCTCACCAGATGTTCACAAATCGGATTCGTCGCTCACGCGTTGAATAGACGAGACAATAACGATAAGTGGAAAGTCCAAAAAGTATTTAGCATGTGATTTATAGATAATACCCAACAACAGAATGTGTCTGTGTGGTTCTCTCTTCACAATGTTTTCAAAGTCCTGATTCGGATCAAACTGTTTTGTTATTTGTGAAACCTTTAATGAAGAATAACTTAAATATGAATTTGTTCTTGTATGCTGATTATATTTAAAATTACATTTACATTATATATTACAACTTTCTTTGATTACATTAAGAAAACTTTTTCGTATTATAACGTTTTTTTAATCTGTTGGTGGATTGTTGCAATATTATATCTTCTCTTATTTTGTAATCTGCAGTTTTACAGGTAAAGTTATCATTAATAATTCAAAGTACAACAACACTTAAATCTCGGTTTGTTTCCAGCTGGCTGGTTATTTTTCTGGCGCCCTCATAGAACCTGTGTCTCTTCTGAAATCCAAGACAAATTCACTGTGCACATTTTCTCATGGACAATCATCCATGTGTGAAGACACAGCTTCTCTTCTTTACTGTGGATGCTGAGTTTTATTCTGAATCACGGAGACTTCACCCAGGGGGGGGGGGGGGGGGTCTCAGACGAGAAGCTGAAACAATCTTGACACAGGTATGAAGGCAGAACTACGATCAGTAAGTGTTTTTGATATTGAATATTCATATTCCAAAGGGACCGATGCTTTTGCCGGAGGCTGGAAAACGTCCTTCATTTCTCTGTGTTACATTATTTCCCCGTTGGCATCTTTACTACTTGTCTGTGTGAGTTGAGCCATTCACAGAATATATCAAGTTGATATTTTAACTCTGTCCATGCAGTGAATAAACTGGATGATGAAGCAGGAACTCCAGGAACCATGACTCCTATTCAGGTGTTTATCTGTGAACCGCTCAAAATAACTGTGTTTAATATATATTCAAGATAAAATGCTCTTTTACTTTTCTTAGCTCTAACCATTAGGGTTTCTGAAGTTGATTTAAGACTCTTACAGGAAATAGACTGGCTGACGATCAGTTATCAGTCTGTTTGTAGTTTTATTAAATAACAAACATTATTATCTATATTTCTCTTAAAAAACTCATTTCTAAGCACGACATTAGTACATTAAATTGAACAGTGATGTAATAAAGACCAACCCGAGCATATTTCCTGTTTAGTGTGTCATATTTTAAAATATTCAAATTATTTAAACCTTAGTCTTTTAAAGATCCGACAGAAACAGATCAGACACAAATCAGAGTTTGAACTCAGTGATTCTGAAAAGCTGCTGAATTCAGCTTCAACGTTTTCCTTCCTGTGTTCTCTCTGTCAGTGAACAGCTCCTTGTTAACACTGGACTTATCCTCAGATCCTGTCGATCTCTCAGAGTCTGTTCTGCTGATTACTGGTTCAACACTGACGTCTGCTCGGGGGGGTGGGGGTGGGGGGGGGGATCTGTCACCGGCTCCCTGAATGAAGCTGCAGCTGCTGCAGGACTTAGTGATTCTCCTCGACGAGGCAGCGAGCAGGGAACTGACCAATCGGTCTGTTATTTCATCTATCTGCAGAATCACAGGTGATGTTATGAATTTATATGTTTTGTCAAAACATCCACAAATGAGATCATCTCTGAGAAGACGTCGACTTTGACTTTTGACTTTGTCCCCTCCTCTAACTCGGAGGAGTCGGGGTTCATGAGATGTTTCAGCTTCACTTTTGAGGAACAGTTATGATAAATAACATCTTCCTGATTCTTAATTAAACAAACAAACAGCAGCATTCAGATTCATTAACGAGTCAGTCACTCACCCTCCTTTGTGAATGTCGGCCGATGGCGGCCTCTTGCTGGCCGTGCCGTCCTGGTGGACCTTCTTATCCAGGGACAGGGACAACGGAGCGTCTCTCACAGGCAGCCCCAGCACCAGCGTGTCCTTGGTGACGGAGACAGCGTCGTCCCCCGTGCGTCCCATGTGCTTCTTGGCGTAGTCGAAGCCCTGGACCGGCTGGAGGAGGAAACGAGGACACGAGGGTCAGAGACACGAAGCTCAAAGCTCAAGGTTTTCACATCGATCCACTCAGGAACTCAATCTGCAGCTCAAACGGTCAAAAGTAGAAGTTTAACAAGTTTCCAATGATCGAGATCTGGTTCAGGTTTCAGTTCCTTTGTTGGATTGATGGACTAAATTCAGAATATCAACGATGAGCACACGCAAACATCACAAAAAGAGAAACTGACACAAGTTCAGATTTCCTTCACAGCCGATGAGCAGGAAACACAGGCAGTGGATTACAAGCGGTGATAATGAGCGTGAGCGAGGAATCAGCCGTGATGCAGGATTCAAAGGAGCAGAAACTCTAATGATGGTCGGAGAATTCAAAACTAATGAAAACTATCATAACAAACGACAGATAAATATCATAAAGCAAGTATTAAGATAAGTTTATGATCAATTGTGTCATCATTTAAAGTCAAAGCTGTTTCACGATGAACACGATGACAGATCAGACCTCTCTGCCTGTTTCTTATTAATCAGCCGTCGAACACGTCCGTCGGCATTAAGAGAAACTCAGAATTAATAAACGGAAGAATCTCAAAGACGAGCTGCACCTTTGAAGTCAGAGCTTTTGGCGTTTTGCTAAATCCTCCACGTTCTTCATATCTCTGCAAATGACTTTTTAATTTACAGAACAGAGAGAAGCAGGAGAAATGAAAGGAGAGTTTTTTAGGTTACACAACAAAGGGAACGGAACCCAGATTTCCTTCTCCTTCTTTTTTTTTTTTTGCTTTCCCCCTTTTCTATTTTGAGCAGGCTCTAAAGTGGGACGCCTAATGCATCTGATGATGCATGCTCAATTCAGCAGAGCATGTGAGGTTAGGCAGTTTGGGCATCCGGCTGATGGCGTTGTTAATAATTCATCAGTCATACACACCACTGTGCCATAAGCCAGCTCACAGACACACACACACACACACACACACACACACACACACACACACACACACACACACACACAAGGCTGCTCACACACAAGCCTGCTGTGGATGAGTGTCAGCGGAAATTGATAAATGCTCATATAGAACACACACACACACGCACACAATATGAGAGTGTGTGTCTGTGTGTGTGTGTGTAACCTCTACCCGCTGAAGTGATGTATGGTGACAGTTTAGGCTCGTGTGAAAGATGTATGGAGAGTGCAAACATTAATTTGCCGATGGCCTCTTACTGTTCACAGTCATGCCAGTGTGTGTGTGTCTGTGTGTGTGTGTGTAAGTGTGTGTGCATGAGAGGGAGGTGGTGAATTAAAATGTGTCGTTCCAAAAATAACCCCCCCACCGATGTGCATTATGCGTATGGATTATTGAGGAGCAAACATTGGACGTGGTGTCAGCGGTTGAACTGAGAGTGAACCTGACACATCCACGGTTACAGGCACGGAGACAGTATGGATTCTCAGGGCTGGGGGGGGGGGGCGGGGTGACCTTGAGCGTGTGTCATGACTGGTATTTTACTTTTCCCCTCTTTCTCTTATCTTCCTCCTCCTCCTCTTCCTCCTCCTCCACCTCCTTCTCCACCCGTCTTCATATCTCCTGACAGCGAGTGGACTTAACAGACGGCCGCCTTAATCTTGTGCAAGCTGCGTTTAATGAAGATCTGACTGCAGACAGGGCTTCTGGGTGCCCCCCCCCCACACACACACACACACACACACACAACCGTTAATAACAGTGATGGAGAGAGAGAGAGAGAGAGAGAGAGAGAGAGAGAGATGGGTTCCGACCACTTCCTTTACTCGGCGATGGCGTGTGAGGCGAGCGAGAGCACGACCTCGCCGCGTCACCACATTATCCACACGTGTTCTCTCCTCGCTCGCTCTATCAAACAAGCTTCTCCTCTAATTTTAACTGGGAGCAACAGCCAACAGCAGCTTGATGAGGTGCAGCAGATGGACGAGATACGCTCCGCTCCCCCCTGCGGCCATATTGATTTAAATTCAGCTGGAGCGGGGCCGGATGGTGGAAGAGCACCGCAGAGCTGCATGCTGAAATAAAAGCTCTCCTGAAGAGTGGGTACATTTAGAAAGTAAAATAAGACACAGGCGGGGGGGGGGGGGGGGGGGGGGGCTTCTCTCAGGGCAGGTTGGGGCCATGATGCAGCAAAATGCAAAACACCTCAAGTCATTTAAACGACAACTTTCAAGTGAGAAATGGATTCGCTGCTTCTTCTGCTGATTCTGACTCCATCGTGCTCCATCCGAGGACTTCACGGCTTCGGGAAGAGCCACGGAGGGAGTGAAGGCGTGTTGACGGATGTTCCGGCTGCACGGCCGAGTGATGAAGTGAGAGAGTCTGGCTGGAAGACTCTTTAATGCTTAAACCCACGAGCGCACCTCACACACGCCCGGGTATCGATCAGCGGCTTTAGGTTGTCCTTCAGGGCGACTGGGAGCTGAGACACATCATCTCCCTCAGTGGATTAACTCAACTCACATTATTACTGCCTGGAATGAATATGTGATATTTATCTGGAAAATGAATATTAGTAAAAGGTGTTACGAAGAAAAGGATCAGACTTCTGCCATATGAATTATTATATTTATATATACGTCTTTATGTGATTATACAATCATGGTGTTATCATCCTGTGCCACTGCACTTTACTCAAGGTAATTTGACGTTATTTGCAAAGAAAGGTTTATATCTGCTTATTTTATTCTATTTTATACTTTCAAGTGTTGTAACCTTGACTTTATTTTGACTATATGCTGATGAAACAAGTGAACCCCACCAGTGTGGGATCAATAAAGTCTCATCTTAACTTATCATATCTTATCTATGCCTGCCTTCTTTGTGGGGCACACTGTAAATACCCCTGCTGTTGTGTTAAGTGACTCTTTGCTCGTCTTTCTTCTCAAACTCAAACATTTCTTGATGATTCTGCTGAAATTAAATTAGAAGATCCCTGATTGGCTCCGGACTTCGAAGTGACCGATCCAAGAAGGAGGAGGAGATCATCGGCCACTGTCCCCGCCTCCAATGTCTCTACCCAATGAGCGAGCGCCTGGAGCAGCTGCCATCATGTAAGAAAGGTTTGCACTTGTTTAGCAGCAGCGGGGCCGAGGGGCAGGTTCAGAGTCTGAGAGATAGATACAGATACTTTGATCACGTCATGAATTCCTGATCCAAACAAACACATCAGAGACGGAGGAGTCTTCTGACAGCCGCTCTCTCTCTCTCTCTCTCTCCCCAGGACGACTCTCAACCCGCTGCACTCTGCACATTAACAAGTGTCACAAAGAGTTTGCAGAGCCAGCGACAGACACACAACGTCTGCAGCCTCTCTCCTCACCTCCACACTCCGAACTAATCCCAGTGTCAGAAGGGTTTGTGTTCTATAATTGCACAGACAATCATTGGCTCTGGATTTATGTTTTCCTGAGGCAAAGGGCAAAAGAAGAAATTGGGACAAATTAAATCCAAAAAAATTCATCTGGACTCTCAGGCAAAGCCCCAAAAAACAAATTAATCAAATCAGGTGGATTTCCTTCGTTCTGTGTCTCTTCTTTGGCTCAGCAAGGAAACAGGATCCGTGCACTAAATAGAAGATTAGTATGAGAGAAGGGGGAGGACTGCGGATTCTGTTCCTTAAAATACTTGAATCACAGTAGAAAGGAATCATTCTGCTCGTCCTGCTGATTTAGATGCTGACGATGTTATCACAACCAGTTTGAGAACAGCAGGGGGGGGGGGGGGGGGGGGGTTGTTCCTCCCTGATCTCATTTCCTGTCTCGTTTTATTGTGAATTGTTTAACATTGAGTCCAGAAACGTGGATATATCAAGTCAGACTTAAAGAAAACTTGAACCCATCTCTTAAACAACAACATGTGTTTAGCTGAAGTTTTCCCCCAAATGCATTTAGTGAAATATTCATCTCATTTGCTGAAGCACGGCTCGGGACCGGGAGAGAGTAAACACCGCCGAGGATAAGAGCAGCGAGTGCAGCCTCACGGCTCCGACAGTGACGCCTCGCATCTCACAGCTCTTTAATATTTCATGCTCCCTCGTAAAAAAAAGACACGTTATAAGCAACATTAAATGTTTGTAAACGATTGGGTAAACAAACAAAAGCTCGGAGCAAATAAAACAGTAGAACAGGGAGAACAAACACACACACAAACACACACACACACACGCATATATATATGTTAGACTCACACAAGCATAGAGTTTTGGAGGCTGATCGTGATACTGAATTATTCACTGATATATAAATATATGTGTTAAAAAAACAAAGCAAAAAACAATCTACAAAAACAAACATATCTTCCTTTAAATAGCTGTTAACTGAAGTCTTACTTTTACTTGTGGGTCTTTACAACGTTAAATAGAAAAGTTAGCAGCTCTAGTTAACGCTACACAACCAGAAATCACAAAAAATTAAAACTAATATATTTATACAAAGATTTGTGCTCATGCAAATGTCCAAACCGACATGTTCCACAGTGTCTGAGGCATTTCTCAGGCTCGTATCAGTAGTGGAACATCTCTAATATACAAAATTTGAATTAAGAAAATACAGAGAATGTGAAAATAAATTATATTTGCATTGTTTGTTCTTTGAAATAAACGTTTTCCTATCTTTAACACTGATACTGATTTATCTGTGTCCAGCTCGTAGAGGCAGATTTTAACCAATCCACCAATAAATTGATCAGCCTCTGGTATATATACGTAATATTTCTGGGGTGTTTACCCTCTGTTGTGCTGTGTCTGTCCACCAGCTCCATCATGTGTCTCACCTACACGTTCTCCCATCCACACCATCGTCCTCCCTTTGCCTCGACTGGCCTCGGGGGGGGGGATGAGGACAGGCCGGACTAAAATAACCCACAGCTGTGATTTTTAATCCGTCGTCTGTGGCCAGTGCTGCTGTGCATTAGGCGACACACAGTAATGCAGCTAACCTAATCCTCATATGAGAGAAGAGCAGGGCTGGTGGGGGGGGGGGGGGGGGCTTCATCTAAGAGGATAAGACAATTGGCTTGAAAAGAGAGAAGGCAGACAGGGAGTCGGACTAAGCTTCAGGCCTGTTTTGTGTTCTGCAGAGTTAGAACAGACAGGTTTGGTTTGCAGCTGTTGAAGTTTGAACCCGACTGCGTCCAGCAGAGTTCAGCTTGTTGTTCTCAGCTCGTTAATTCAGTCCATCGACTCCAACCCAAACGATCGTGTTCTTAAGTAACGTGCTTTTGAATTTTAACACACATCCTCATTACAGGTATTTCACCTCCCTGCCCCCCCCACCCTCCTCCTCCTCCTCCCGCTGTCTATTGATCTCAGACGGCCAATGAGGATGGTGGAATAATATGATGTCCACAGCACAGAAGCCACATGCAAGAGTTTACCTGGCAACAAGGACAGGCAGCACACAACAGACCAACAACCAGCCAACAACCAGACTGTACAACAACTGAGCAACGCTGCAACAAAGCAGTAACTCATTCAGTCAGTCAGTCAGTCAGTCAGTCAGTCAGTCAGTCAGTCAGACAGTCAGTCAGTCAGACAGTCAGTCAGTCAGTCAGTCAGTCAGTCAGACAGTCAGTCAGTCAGACAGTCAGTCAGTCAGTCAGTCAGTCAGTCAGTCAGTCAGTCAGTCAGTCAGTCAGTCAGTCAGTCAGTCAGTCAGACATCCACCCGACCAGAGACTCAGTGAATACCTGGTGGTGGTAACTGGCCTCCCTTCGGTATGACGTCTAAACAAAGAGGGTAAAGAGAGGATCAAAGGAACAAGGTCAGGGAGAGGTTCACACAGAAAAGGACATAATAGAGAAAATATAAACACAATAAAACAGAATAGAACAGAATACAACAGAATAGAACAGAAAAGAACAGGATAGAACAGGACAGAACAGGATAGAACAGAATAGAACAGGACAGAACAGGATAGAACAGGATAGAACAGGATAGAACAGAATAGAACAGAATAGAACAGGATAGAACAGGATAGAACAGGATAGAACAGGATAGAACAGAATAGAACAGGATAGAACAGGATAGAACAGGATAGAACAGGATAGAATAGGATAGAACAGGATAGAACAGGATAGAACAGGATAGAACAGGATAGAACAGAATAGAACAGGATAGAACAGGATAGAACAGGATAGAACAGGATAGAATAGGATAGAACAGGATAGAACAGGATAGAACAGGATAGAATAGGATAGAACAGGATAGAACAGGATAGAACAGGATAGAATAGGATAGAATAGGATAGAATAGGATAGAACAGGATAGAACAGGATAGAATAGGATAGAATAGGATAGAATAGGATAGACTACAGTTTTGGTTTTCTTGCCCAGAAGAGAACAGTTCTTGCTGCATCAGGATATTTGTCAGGAGCAACCCATGAAAACATTTGTAAACATACTTCTCTTCTGACAGAATATATTTAAGCCTTTTGATCTCAACAGAAATGTTCTGTGCATTGGTTTATTCATGGCGTCGGGGGGGGATTGTGTGGAACCCGTTGACCAGATCCAGACCTTAAAGAAACTTTGAAAACATGAAGAATTCTAAACAGAGTTTGGTGGATTTGTTACAGCTGCGGCGCTTCTGGGTCAGGAAGCAGAGGATCATGGGTAATGTCCAGCGTTCAGTTGATGGACTTTGTTTTGTCTCTTCATTAGAAACCACTTCATTGCTCGGACACATCCATCCATCGTCTCCCAGGTTCTGGTCCAGAGGTAAGTTTCCCTGTAGGGTGTCCCAGATGTTCTTCTCCCTCACCACACTTCCCACCTCTTCCTGGGCAACCCCTGAGGCATTCCAAGGCCAGATGGGATATGTAGTTCCTCCAGCGAGTTCTGGGTCCACCCTGGGGTCCAATCCCAGTTTGGTTTGCCCAGCAATCCCAGTGTCCAGGCAGCTTCCTGATAAAATACCCAAATCACCTCCAATGTCCCCTTTCAACATGACGGAGCCGGGTCAGAAGCTCCCCAGGGATTCTCTCGTTCACCACTTCACTGCCTGCAGAGTAACGAGCGGCGGAACTTCCTGACCCCATCAACCCGGCTGGTCGGAATCTGCTGCTCACTCACGCTCATTTAAAAACGATTGATTTCCATTTAATCTCCAATGAGCTGATGTTGAGCGAATGCTACAGTCGTGAAAGGGCCAGCGTCACCCGGAGGTTCACTTCCAGCACGATGAGCCCGGCCTGTTCCCACTCGGCCCATTACACTTTGCATCATGCATGATTAGAAAGGACTGGGGGCTATCGGGCTGCGGGAGAACAAACGAGTGAGGCGTGCACAGATGGCGTTCAATTCTTCTGACCTTGAGGAATAACTCAACACAATTGATTTGCTGTGCGATGTGTCACATATTCAGAGCGACGTTGGAACCTTTTCGGCACGAGACCCGATGCTCCCCTCGAGCGAAAGAATGGATCACGGAGAACAGAGAGAAAAGAGTGGAGGGAGGAGAAGAAGGAGAGGAGACACACAGCAGGAGGTAAAGTAAAGACAGCAGGGGACAGGGTTAGGAAACTATGGCTACGTCTCTTCTGCTACATGACCGCAGGGCGTCCACACTTCTCCTGAGTTTTCAAGATCCTCAAACGGAGAACTTTGAAACACAGCTGATCCTGTTTCAGTTGGAGCTGAAACACTGGAGCTGCGTTTTGAACATGCAAAGCTCCAACAGGCTCGGTTTAAAAATGAGAGTCTTTACCTTGGAGCGGGTTTTGAACGACCTGAAGGCGCCGCTTTTGAAGATGACCCGGTTCCTCTTGCACAGGATGAAGGCCACCATGCCGATCACCACCATCAGCAGGAAAAGGGGCGTCAGGACGGCCATGATCCACAGGTTGCTGGGCGGAATCTTGACCACGGCTGCAAACACACAAACACAAAATGTCAAGTCATTTCTCAGACGTTGATGAAAAAAGAAAATACTTGGTTAGGGCAGAACATTCTGGCCCAGTTCGGACTGGATAAGTCTCCTTCAGCTGCTATAACCCTCAAACTAACCAGTTTAAGTTGATTAATGTGAATATGAAGTAACCAATTCAATATTTCCAGCACCTTTACACACTTATAGGAGCAGAATCAACCAAACAAACAAGACACAACTTGCTCATTAAATATCTTCCTCCTGTTTCCAGTTATGGTGAAACTGTGGATTGTACAACAAATGTAAAACAAAAGCCTTAAATTGTACTTTGAATTTTGAACGCATGATAAAAAAATATGGTCAAACCAGTGGTCCTCAAATGAGGGTCTGAGGAAAATGAAAAATATCCATATTCATCCGTTAAAACTATCATTATGTTTTTGTGTTCTCGGGGAGAATATAAAAGACATTTTTTGAGTGTGTTGCTCTTTAACATTATTAAAGAGTATGTTAAATTATCCCAAAGGAAACTCTTAAAGTACAACACAGAGGTGTTTTACAAATAGAATATCTTTTTAATTAAGTATTTTGTTTCTTTGAGCTTCTCTTCCACGGAGCAGTTTTGCCAACAGGAAGGGTTTCCATCATTAGGAGGAACCCAGTTTGTTTAAATCCAAAACAAAATGAATTTTACAGGAACAGCGTGTTCACTTTCCGGTCCCGAGCACCGAGAGGCTGTGAAGGACGCTCAGACTTGTTGATGTCTCTCCAGTTTGTTAATTACCGATTCAGAGGGAAATGTGAAAAGGGAGAAGGGGTAACGGAGGAACGCTCTGTCCTCGGCAGCAGCTTCGGGACCAACATCCTGCTGCACGGCTCAATAATCCCTGGAAGGAACAGAACCTCCTGAACTTTGCGTTAGATAACAACGTGGAAACACAATCTTTGATTTGGAATTCATGATTCCCAACCCGAGTTGACGTTCCCACCGTTTTATTGGATGCAGGGGGGCATTATGGAAATGTATGGAAATTTATGGAAAACCCAAACGCTACGGAATGTCACTGGAAGCCAAAACCGTTACGCTGGACTTCAGCAGATAAACCCCGAAGAGTCGTTAAACTGGGAGTGTTCTCGGCCCAGTGCCATCTCTATGAAGACTGCTGAAGGAGGAATGAGCTCTGTGAGTTGACTGCACATGTGTAATACCCACGCACGCTAATGTATTAATAGCTAAATGCAATATTTAACATTTCTGATTCAATATATTATGCATTAGGTTGAAGATTAGACGAATGAATATAGACAACAAGACGTGGATCCGTCGACTGGAGGGAAACGAGAAGCCAGAGTGGAGTCGGGTACCAACATCTCTTTAGCTCATTTATCAATATGTTACAGTCCCTGAGTTTAATATAAGTGTAAAGATGATATCAGATGATCATAGACATTTCTGTGTTTGTTTGCAGGTTTAAAAACTTGTATCTGACAAAAGACGCAATGCGCAAACGATGCGTCCAGATAAAAAACCCAGATCATGAGAACTCACGTTCAGCCTGCACTTGAACAAAGTATCCCAGCGTCAGAGCCATGGTCTGGGAGTCCAGGCTGCTGAGGGTCTTGGCGGCAGTGGTTCCAGTGAGGGCTGCTCCGTTCAGCTGGGCGTAGAAGGTCATCTCCGCAGGGTTCTTGGGGCCGGGCAGGCGACGGATGCTCACCATCTGGAAGAGGAACAAAGAGAAGGGTTCAAATATCCAGGCCTGATGCTGACACTGCTTCCATTGCTGATGAGACACAACTTCATCTCAGCTCCAAACCTCCTGTCGAGTGCTTCATGAAATACAAACATGGAGGTCATCAAACCTCAGCTTCTCTGAAAGGTGGGAGAGATTCAGGTCTGTCCCTGGACGGCTGTTCCATCCACCTCCCCCAGGAAGTTTGACTCAACTCCTTTTTATTCCACTCCAACATCAAATCCATAATAAACTCCCCCTTTTACCAGCTCAAAAATCTTTCCCTACTCGGCTCATCTCTCTGAATCTGTGGCAGGGATCCTAATCCTCGCCTTGGTCACCTCCCATCTCGGTTCCCAGCAGGAAACTGGTCAGGCTCCAGTATGAGCATAACTTTGCTGCCAGGGTTCACACCTGAAACAAGCCCTGGCTTCCCAGTGACCCTCTGGCCTGGTCCGACCCCCCCCCCCCCCTTACCCCATCCCAGACCCACTTGTCCCTGGCTTAGATCCAAGGTATAATAATAATAAATCAAATACTTTATGATTATAACTAACTGAAATTGTCATAATTAGGTTGCAGAAATCCGTTACACAAGTGGAGACAACATTGCACAAGAAGACGAGGAAGTTGCTTTTTTGAATAAACAGACAGGATCAAATGAAGCTTTTCCCTTTGTATCAGATTAAAAATCAACTTATTCTGAAAAACATTCTCCAGACTTTAAATCGATTATCCAAAAATAACTGTTGGTTAATAGAAGAACTTCAACAATCTGTACAAACGCTAGATTCAAAAGAAAGTTTTAAGTGCATTTGAAAGATAGAGAAAAATCCGCAAAACACATCGAAGGACAGATTCAATACAGAAAAAAAATCCTTTATCTGCTCAAACCCAAGATTAGAAATATCGTCTTTATCCAAACTGAGAATCGGCTGCGACGCTTTGATCAGGACGAGACGTGTGCGGCGAGATAACGGCACTCGATGAAGACACTCAAGGAAACACTGAGTCACTCCAAATCTCAATTTCCTTTCATCACACATCGAACATCTTATTTAAATATCACGAACACATCACAGGATTTAATCGGGTGTGCTAATTCGATTTTGACGTTAAAAAAGAAGGGTTGTGTGGTGTTAAATGGCTGGATGACTTCTCCTCTGACTACCCCCCCCCCCCCCCCCCCTCCTCCTCCTCCATTTCTGCAGCCATTAAACTGGTCGTCTGTGACTTCCCATTAAACCTCACGGGAGCGTTAGGCATAAATCCTGGGAGGAGTAAATCGTTGTCTTAATTTGAACAATATGGCAAAGAGGAAGGTGACACACACACACACACACACACACACACACACACACACACACAATCCTTCATCCGGAAACCGTTTATTAAAGTATACTTGTTCCCTGGTCTTCATCCAACTCTACTGACACTGTCTGACCTAAATGCTTCAACCTGTTTTCATATCTTGACCTTTTCAATAGTTTCTCTGTAGAACAATATGAAAATCTATTTGCAGGAATCTTTAAATACATTTGGTATCAATGCACATGAATGAAATGTATAATGCATCCATGTTTTCTTTCTGTTTTCTTTGTATCTTTCTAAAGAAATGTGCTGATGAAGTTTGTTAACATATAATTTTCGACATGTTATTAATTAAATGTGATGGCTCACATCTCTCAAGCGATTTCCAAGTCTTTGCAAGGACAAACTAAAACCTGAGCGATGCTTAACAGCTGCAAGGGAAAGTGTGATTAACCTAAAAGTATCTGTAACATTAACCTCAGATATGAGTCCATACCATAAAAAACATATTATTACATTAATAAAAACTGTCCTTGTGGGAGAAGATCTCAGCCTGCGGAGAGATGCTACATGGATTTTTTAGTTGAGATAATTAAAAGAACGAACATTATCTTTGCATCTTCATCATGACAACAACACGGTACAATCCCCCCCCCCACACACACACACACCTGTACAGTGTAGCCCCCTACGGATGTGGCGCGCCGGGATCGAGCCGCCTGTGCGCCCTGCCGGCCGGCCACCAGGAACAGCTCGGCCAGCCGCTGCTCCATCAGGTTGGCGAAGCTCTGGTAGTTGGCCTCCAGGGAGGAGGAGTCCACGTCCTGGATCACTGCGAGGACAGAGGACACAGGACAGAGGACACAGGACAGAGGAGGAGTTTAGCGAGGAAAGAGGAAACCAGGGAGGAGGTGATAAAAGATAGATTTCCAACTCTTATGTTTATGTTTTTATATGTGTTTGTTTGTTAGTTAGCAGCAGGATTATTTTATAACTTCTTTATTTAATCAATCAGACATTTGCAGATCACTAACATCTATGAGCTGGAGAACTTATATGGATTTCTCTTTCTCCCCCTGTGATGGAGAGACCTGGTTTTTGCTGCAGTCAACTACAGGAATCGTAGAAGATCTTTGAGACATGTTCATGTTCATCATGTATTCATGATGTTCTACAGCTGCAGCTCCTCTCGTCTCTGGTGGTGGAGCCTCCGGTGTAACCCAGTCTGTGACTCCAGTAAAAAGCTTGATATGAATATGTCTGAATGAACATGTGACCCCACATGGACCAATCAATGGACTGGACAACCACCTGCAGGCTGCAGGATCAGGGACTCACCACTTAGAAGTTATTGGTTTCCAAACATTCATTAAAAGAAATGTATAGACTTTGTCCTGCGTGTGAGATTGTGTCCATAGATTCTATTTCCAGTGTGTTGTGCCTATTTGTGTCCTCGTTTATTGAGTTTCCACTTCCAGCTCAGAAGAAGCAGCGATAAAAGAGCTTGAGAAGAAGAAATGAGTCGAGTCATAATCAATCTGATGCTCCGGTCGACCTGCACAGCAAATGAGCTTTCTGCTGTAGTGACATTTAACACCTGGAAACCAACACAGGACAACAAACAGTATTAACTTCTGCCCAGTCAACATTTAAATCCTGGTGTTGTGTCTGACAAACACAAACACGCCTCATTACACACACACACACACACACACACACACACACACACACACATGCTTACATAAATCTTGCCTCTGAGTGTGTTTCTTAGAGGCTAAGTGAGATGGAGCTGCAAGACACACACACACACACACACACACACACACACACACACACACACACACACACACACACACACACACACCAGCATCATTCACACCCGGCCGTGATGTGATGTGATCTCTCCCTCCTCCCCAGTCAGGAAGCTGTGAATTATACATCAATAGGTTTTTTCCCCAGGAACAGAGCAGCTACAGACACTGAGCACCGCCAGCGAGCGAGGGAGGGAGGGAGGGAGCCGGTGAAAAGATGGAGGTGTGGAGGGAGGGAGGGAGGAGAAGGAAAAATGTAGAAGGTCAATACCGTTGTGCTGAATTGCACAACAATGTGCGCCGGGGCATTTAACTAACTGCTGCTTAGTCCAGTCGATACGGCTCTTGATTAGGGCTGTGTGTCTGTGTGTGTGTGTGTGTGTGTGTGTGTGTGTTTCTGTGTGTGTGTGTCTGTGTGTGTGTGTGAGAGCAATTTACCTGTTTTCACCCAATAGTTCTTTGTTGCCATCGACGTGTTGAGATTATGGTATTCAAGAGCTGGAGAGAGAGAGAGAGAGAGAGAGAGAAATTATTTGAATCTTTCATATCAAAACTTTAAATCTATTTCTTAACTTTTTTATCTATTCAAGCGTCAAGAGGCAACGAAATGAAAATCAGCCTCGATTCGTTTAATTTTCCCACGGTGACATGTTGAAAATTAAATATCAGAAACCAATTTGGGAGCAGAGGAACTATTTTGTGTTGCATTTGTGTGTGTGTGTGTGTATTAACACACAGGAATCTCTTTCATGTTTATAATTCATACCAGAATTATATCTTTGTGTCAAACTGCTGAAGTTGTATCTTTGCCGAGAACTCTCACGTCATGAAAAATGTAAATTAGAAGAGAAATCGTTTTAAATCTGTGAATCTGATTCTCAGTCTCTTTTTTGATTAAAGTCTTGTGTGAGTCCCTGGGGCCGTGTGAGACGTGACGGTGGTAGAGCGGGCAGCAGCGACACATCTGCAGAGGAGCAGGATTTGAACAGCGGCCCCTCCGGCACAGATGATAAAATCCAATCATACATTTCACGTCAGGTTTCATTATCAACCTCTACTTTCTTTTTTCTTTCTCCTTACAGCTGCCTGTCCACTTCCTCTCTCCACTCACATCCTGTTTACCTTCACTCCCTGAACCACCTGCTCCTCCGTCCGGCTCTATCTGCTCCTCGACCCCCCCCCCCCCCCCCCCCCCCCCCCCGTCTGTCTCGCTCTCCATCCCATTCATCTGTCAAACCATCCGTCCTTATTTCCCATCTGCCTCGGACCTGACTCCTGCGAGCTGTCGGCCGAGCGCTTTGTTTTAGCTCCAGTGGACATCTGACTGTCGGCCGCCTCCTCCTCCTCCTCCTCCTCCTCCTCCTCCTCCTCCTCCTCCTCCTCCTCCTCCCTGAAGCAGCTGTGCAGGAGCTTCTTTACATTAACTGAGCTCCTCTCCTCCCGTCCACACCTGAGTCCAAACAGCATCGACTCACTGATGTTCAGACTCGTGTTCAGGGTCAATGTCTCAAATCGAGTGGATTCATTCCATCAACACACCGGCTGGGAAAGTGTAGCTCCAAATATTTCAAAGGAGGAAAAAGCACTTAATAAATCAGGCACAAATATTCTTTATAGATTTGTTTTTATGGTAAAAGTGTCCAGTGCAGAAGCTGGAATCTGCAGTTGCAGAAACAGGCAACTTCTGATATATAAGCAAACAACACAGGCATGCAAGGCTGTTTGTGTTGCATGTTAATGTTCAGGGGACGAATCCCTGGAGCAGCTGAGTCACTGTGCTGAGAGCGAAAGATGTCAGGTGTGGTTACAGAGCAGCAGGGGCTGCAGAGCGGCAGGAGACCAGGAGTCACGGCTGGTTTTTAACCTTTATCCACACAAGCTTAAAGTCATAAACACGTGAATAAGGTTTGGGAACAGTCATGCTTTCACAAGGGTTATTTGTTTTAACCCAAACCATGAACCCTCCTTCAATCTAACCAAACTTCTTAAATCTCTACACGAGTTTCAGCCCGATTGGTCACTTGGATCGAAACCTAATTAGCTTTTGGAACTGGAATTTAAAAGGCTCAACAACACATCGCCTCCTTCTCCTGGATATCGGCAAAATTTCTAGACGAGTCAGCATCAGCGACAGCCAATCACAGCACAGGATGGGTTGAGGGCAGTATATAGAGGGGTAAACAACATCAACAAGCATGGCAGAGAGAGCGAAGAAACCCATAAACACAGATGGAGAGCAGACGGTTTCTCCTGCTGAAGGATCGTGTCGTGAGAGTCTGACTGAAACGTGTGTAATAGCACTGGGAACACTGGGAGTTTGTAAGTTCTACCCGTGTTTTCTCCAGATACTTCCTCCCACAGTCCAAACACCTGCAGCTGAATTTAATCGTACATTATAAATCGATGTAGAGTCAAAGTCAGTATTCAGTCCGTGATCAATGTGTTTGCAGCAGTAGACGCCCGGACCGTTATCACTGATGTGTCATGAACTGTTTTATCATTTCACACGATTCAATAACCACTCATTGCTCATCGTTTCCTCAGCAGGAGACGCTGTGTGTGTGTTTGTGTGTGTGTGAGCAGACTGCCAGTTTTTAAAGGTCTGGATGCGACAGTGAGAAGAGTGAGGTTCGAGCCCCTCGGCTGATGAGAGCTCACACAAACAGATCCTAATCAAATCTCAACGGGCTAAAAGTATCTGGTTCAGGGGCCGTGGCCGACAGACTGCCCGGGGCAGGAGTCAGACGATGGGGCTGTACAGCTGTTTGCCCTTTAAGAGGCTCGCAGATGGCATCAGAGGCTGCAGTGGAATACAAACCCAGCTAATGGCGCCTCCTCTGTGGCTCTTAGGTCTTTCACTTATGTTTGTAATGTCTTTTAATAGACGGAGCTAAAGAAAACAAACACAGCCTGTGTGAGATGCTGACTTATCACGTGACGCACAGGAAACGAGCTGAGGAGTGATGGAGCCGAGGCAGAAGGAAGGATTCTTTAATTCTTATATTTAAAGAATAGAGTTGAACCAAATCAGAGGAAGATTCTGGAACATTAACTCTGATCCATCAAGTTGGACGAGCGACTGACAGAGAGTTATATCCACTGAGGTTAAGGTGACGCCATCAATATCCTGCATTTGTGCACTAGCAGCTATTTAGTTTAGTTTGTACGAATAAAGCCACCGATTCTTTACTGTACAGAAACCTCAAGATAATAACGATTAATACTAATACTGATTATCACAATGTGTTTATGTGCTGAAAGAGAAAGAATTTCCTCGTAACTTAAACTGATTTCATCATTTCATCGACTCACGGTCTTTTGTAGAGGCTGCATTGTGTGCACTCCTGTATAGTTTGATAAATTATTAATTTAATCTTGAGATATCAATTTAGATTGATATAAAAAAAGCTGTTTTAAGATGTCACATGTAAGAACCAAGACCCAACAACCTTTAAATTCAATCAAGCTGCACCAAATTACACAAACTCATAGATATTGTTTCTCTTTTATTAAGATCCATGAATTATTTGCTGGGAAATCAGTGAAAATGTTCAATGTAGAGCGGTGAAAACTTGTCCTCGTTGGCAGAGGTAATCAACAGAATAATTCAAAACACGATTTGTAAGGAGGATGAACCAGATGAGACTATAATCGTCTGTAGGTTCATCTCCACTATTGTCATCTGAGACATTGCTTATGTAAAATCATTGATCACTGCAGCTGTTAACACGTAGAAAAAAGTGCTTTATTTTGTAGGAGAGCGTAGAGTTTCCTCCTGTGGTGTAAACTCTATCTTCTCACACGATATAGAGCGATCTGGAGTTTCCTCCTGTACGAAGGTCACACATGGACTCAGTCATTAATCATCTGTAGTGGATCCAGTGGTTCTCTGCAGACACAGGGTGGTTGAGGGCAGTCGACACAAGGTCATAGGGTCGGAGCCCAGCAGAGCACAGCTACACAGGCTGTTATGTAATGAAATATAGAACTAAAATAAAGAGATAGAACGCTTGTTATCGTCCAGTTCTAAGGACAGAAAACAACATGAATGTGTTGGTTTATTTGTTTGATGTTCAGCATGATTATGAAAAAAGCTGCTGATCTGATTTCTATGAAACTCGCTGTAAGAATGAGAATTGGGGCCGAGAAACAACCAAATCGATTTTGGGCGAAATAATGTTTTATTTTTTCTCTCTTTCTTTAACTTTAGGAGATTTTTCTTTAATTTTCACTGATTTCTCAGAATAGTCAGAATATTTCTCGAAAATATTTCATGGATCTTGAAGAATTAATCTGACATTTGGGGAACAGTTACCGATGAAGGAGGTATTATCATAGTTTTGTTTTAATTCAGACTCAGCTCGATAACACACTTAGTTACATTTCAGCCTTTCAGATTAGTAGTTTAAGTTTTTTGCTTTAACAATATTTCGCAGTAACATTGAAAGAGACTTAAAGTCGTATGATTAAGAAAATAAACCCCGACCAATATGGATTTTTGGACTCAATGCCAATACTGATATTAGGGATAATACAGATTAGTAAAAAGAAAACACAAATACAACCCAACAAATCTAAATTCTACATGAATTTTTTTAATGTAAAATGTGAAATTAATTTACATCTTTTTTGCTGTTTGATCTGTAAAATAAAACGTTTTCATCATCTCATACCTGCAACTTTAGACACTGATTCCAGTAAGACTGTTAAAGCTCAAACTGGCCGGGCTCTATGAAACAATAAGGAATTTTAAATATTCATCATCTTTGTAAATGTTTCATGAGAGAGGAGGCGTGTTGAGCTTGTTTGTGAAACCCTCTGTGATATAAACAACGAGGAAGCACTCACGCTCGGCGATGACGAGGGGGGGGTAGAACAGGAAGTAGCCCACCAGCTCGGCGGTCAGCTGGTTGAGGAGGCCGCTGGAGATGGTCCCGTTGAGGACGGCGTCCTGGTTCTTCACAACGTAAACCAGTGAGACCGCCGGTGAGCCCGGCTCCTGGGACACACTCTGGATCTGAGGGGGAAACACACCCGAGAGGTTTTAATATTTCATATCAATCAACCAATCAAATAAATCACCGCGGTTCCCCCACAGGTCCAATATCCACATTATGATTCTATTCTTTATTTATAGCAAACACGCAAACAGGCGGCTCATGAATAATTCAGACGTTCATACAGAAAAATCTAAAGCTATCATACCAAACGTCTGAGAAGGCCATAAAAAATACATAACCCAGCCCCCGACACATTATGACACTTTGAGCGAACAAGCTTCTTTCCCTCTATAATAAGAGCGGCTGACGCTCGGAGAACAATGAGACTGAGTCACTGGAGTAAAGTGGAGGATGATAGACGATATATATACGCAGAATTCCCATCACATTTTCTCCACGAGCATTAATATTTCACAGGATGAATTATGAACGGACCCTGACTCTGCTCGGTGAGACCTGCTCACTTAGACCGAGTGAGGCTGAACCTTGACAGGCGGAGGGAGAGAGAGAATGAGGGACAGAGGAAGAGGAGAGAAAACTTTTCTTTTAATGAAAACTTTAAAAATGATTGACTGCGGCTCTTATTTACTCTGACTAATCAGATTTATTTATTTACTACCTTCGCCAAAGAGGTCATGTTTTCACTCTTCTCTGTTTATTTATTTGTTTGTCAGCAGGATCACGTTAAAACTACTGAATGGATTTCTATGAAACTTGGATGAAGGACTGAACAAGAGTCGGGAAAGAACCAAGAACCAGGAACTTGTCTTCAATATTGTGATATTTTTTATATTTTGACATATTTCCCAAAGAATAACTCAAGCAATGTGTGTTATTGAGTGCAGATCTAAACCAAATAGAGCCACAAACTAAGAACCACCAGCAGTGTGTAGATGATGTGGATTCAATAGAGAATCAAAGGTTTAATGTTTCTTCAATAGTTTTAGAACAAAGTCCAAACAAACAAGACAGATTTAGGCTAAATTTACCTGTTGGGCTTTGGCTGAGGTGCAGTTCTTTACAGAGTCTCACTCCGATTGAATTAATTTAATCTATTTAACTATTCTATTTCCTCTGCTCACGTTCCACTGTGGTTTACCCATCAACCTGTCTGTATAAATAAAGAACTATCATTGATGATAAATTACAGGATCCATTGTTAACCAGGTATTTGTGCAGTAAAACGTTTGCATGGTTAAAAGCAACAACAGTCCTCATTCAAAAAGCTGAATTGCTGTCAGAGTCCATTCTTTACCCGGAGCTGTGTTCCTCCTGTTAGCCTGGTTAGCATGCTACGTGCTGACGTACCTCCACAGCCAGCCGGTTGTACGTCTCCAGCACTTTGTCCTGAGCCTCATCGAAGGCGTTCTCCAGCCGCTGCTCCAACATCTGGACGAAGCTGCAGGAGTAGATGTTGTCTGTGGGGCCGACGAACCTCAGCACTGTGGAGCGAGAGAGGCAGATTCATCCTGAGTTCTTTATCAACAGATCTTCACACACCAGAGGAAGACATATACACACAGTAAGTTTTATAAGGACTGTAAGAGTAGAGGTTGATCCACTGAATACTGCGGATAAAAACTTTTATTTTACAGGATAAACAATGTATTTTGTTATATGTTTAATTTCAATATTATTTTTCAAAACTTTGTCGTAAGGGTTTGACTTAGATCTTAGAAATCATTGCCATTGTTTTGTATTTTTTCCGATACATCAATATTGAAAATGAATAACTCCCTAATATCAGTTGGTCTCTCATATTGAACTGTTTGTTGAACATTGATTTAGAAAAGTCTGACATCTTTGCTTTGAAAAATTACATGTTGTTTAAAAGTACAATTATTTATATGTAATTTTAATTAGTTGATTTAATTAATTTACTTGCTAGTAGCTAATTAATCAGGAGTTCTCAAACCCTCTAATGTCATATATTAATATATTGAGAGCTCATCGAGATCAATAGTAACCTGTATTTAAAATTATTACTGATGTTTGCTCCACATTTTCCATCAGTGCAAGTCAAGTAGTTATTTTCATATATATGTATTTAATCATTTATCT
This sequence comes from Platichthys flesus, assembly GCF_949316205.1. NCBI lineage: Eukaryota > Metazoa > Chordata > Actinopteri > Pleuronectiformes > Pleuronectidae > Platichthys > Platichthys flesus. The sequence goes on from NC_084950.1 coordinate 2,640,492, forward strand.
TATTAGTTTAATTCTAATATGTCTGCAGCTCCAACTGCAGTTTCCTGACGTCAGAACCAGGAGCTGAAGTTCTGGGACGAAGCTGGAGGAAGAGGAGTTATTCCAAAACCACAACAATCTACTTAATCAGAGTGGAATCTATATCTGGGTCTGGATTTTGGGTATTAAAGAAAGTAGCGCTCTGGATAGACGTTACACCAGAGAGAGAGGATTATCACCGCTGTGGAGAATGAGAGCAGCTCGGAGAGAGAGAGAGAGAGAGTCGCCGGTCTGCGTCACACGGCTCCACACCGGGAGGAGCAGGGTAAACAGTATTGAGTCCATCAGTGGATTATAGAGGATGTTATTAAGGTTGTCTGTCAGTGCAGTCGCCCTCTGTTCCCTCGGTTCCCTCTGTTCCCTCTGTTCCCTCTGATCCCCCCCGTCTTCTCTGCTCTATGTGTCTGCAGGAAGTGACTCTGCCGATCCAGCTGCTGATCCCATGCACTTTGGGCTGTGTCATGGTGAATTGGCAGATCCTGTGTATTTATGGTTTATGGTTTATTTTCTTGCTTCTTGCATAAGAACATGGGGAGAGTCTGGAGTGTTAGGCTGATTCCTTCTTTTGATTTTGATTATCAAAGCCACATTTCCAGGAGGAGAATAAACATATCGATCTAATAATAGCAGGATCTCTCTCTGTCCGTCTGTGGCTCCAGAACCGTTCATCTCATCCCCCTCACACTTGACATGTGCATTGTTTATGGCCCAAGGAAGTGCCGTGCTGGATATGTTCAATATTAATAAGCCTTGAATAAGAAGATTCTCCATCGAGCTTCACTGAACAGGGAGCAGCTCGTTGTGCAGCAGCCGAGGCCTCAGGGGTTTGTGTTCCCAAGATTTAGTAGAGACTCGATAATATTGCTTCGCTAATGATCAGAACAACAATAACAATACTCTAATAATCACACTTCTGATTGACATACTGCAGTTTTTTAAAGGATGAATATATGGTTATTTTTAATGTTTGAATGAGCGTTTATAAAATGTGTAAAAAAAACAAATAGAAGCTTTAAAAGCTGCAGAGCTGAATCTTATCTGAACACACTGAGCGAGACATGAATTCAGAATTTAGGAAACAAACAAGTTTCCAATGTTCCAATCTGCAGATGAATCGTTTTTTCTAATAATTGCAAAGATTCTTTTTTTTTTCGATGGTCCCACAAGAGTCGAGTGTGTGTGTGTGTGTGTGTGTGAGTAATGTGTTTTTTGAAGAGGCTTAAGAGGCAGACCAAATGAATGGAACAATTTCCCTTTGCTCTGCAATCATGGGAGTCTGTGTGGGATTTAGAGAATCAGAGACGAGTGAGGGAAGAGCAGACATGTAATCAGAAGTTTCTAATTCGGTCTCTGCTCCGCTCTTCCCCTGTGTCTCCAAACTCCCTGTGCTCTCGTTCCATGTTCTCTCTCTCTCTCTCTCTCTGCTCTTCCTCCTCCTCCTCTCTGCACAGCTCTCACATCATCATCATCATCATCATCAAACCGTTTTTTCTCCCTTATCTTCATCGCCTCTACCTGTTCTCAGCTGCAGGTGAATGCTCGGCGTGGGCATCCAGGCTGCCACTGGGACCAGCACGGCCCTCACCAGTGGCATGTGCTGCCTGACGTCCGACAGCAGTTTGTCGAAGCCGTACACGTTCAGCGCCTCGACCACGCGAGAGGCCACGTGGACGGTCTTCCCGCTGGTGACGTAGTAGACCAGGCTCACGTTGTGGGGGCTGCAGTCGTCATGTTCCACCTGAGACGGAGGGGAAAAGGGAAACGTGTCACATTAACACCTGGTGGTCCCGTGTGGGCGTGTGTTCCCGACTCATCCAGAGGACGAGACAGTGTGAGGGAGGAAATCAGAGCGGCCGTGAGACGGGGAGGGAAGCAGCTCTCTCTCATACATGCTGCACTCCAGCTGTGGGTTTAGATACAAATACTTCAGACTATGTTATAATCCCTGTTTAAAGCCAGATCCGACCCCAGGCAGTTTCTGGTTGAACCTTCGTCATGAATCTGACAAACTGTGTCCTGGAAAAACACACAGACAACAATCAGTGGTGAGTCAAGGCTTGTGTTAGTGGAGCTGCAGCCCGCCCACCTGCCTCCACTCCATCGTCTCTGAGCAGCTGTTGTTACTATGGTTCTCTCCTCTTCTGTCCTCTGATGTCCTCTCCTCTTCTGTAATGTTCTGTCCTCTCTTCTTCTCTCCTCTTCTCATCTTTCCTCTCTTCTCCTGTTTTACATTAGAAAACTTCACCTTTCCTTTCCTTTCCTCCCCTCTTGTGTACTCTCCTGTCTTGCCCTCTCTTCCTCTCTCCTTTCCTTCCCTGTCCTCATCTGTCCTCTCTTCTCATCTTTCCTCTCTTCTCCTGTTTTACATTAGAAAACATGTCCTTTCCTTTCCTCTCATCTCATCTCCTCCCCTCTTGTTTACTCTCCCGTCTTGTCCATTTTTCCTCTCTCGCCTCCTCCTCTCCTTCCCTGTCCCTCTTCTGTCCTCTTTGCCCCCCTTTATTATTTTCTGTCCTCTCTTCTTCTCTCCTCTTCTCATCTTTCCTCTCTTCTCCTGTTTTACATTAGAAAACATGTCCTTTCCTTTCCTTTCCTCTCATCTCCTCCCCTCCTGTTTACTCTCCTGTCTTGCCCTCTCTTCCTCTCTCCTTTCCTTCCCTGTCCTCATCTGTCCTCTCTTCTCATCTCCTCTTTTTTCCTCTTCTGTAATTTTCTGTCCTCTCTTCTTCTCTCCTCTTCTCATCTTTCCTCTCTTCTCCTGTTTTACATTAGAAAACTTCACCTTTCCTTTCCTTTCCTCTCATCTCCTCCCCTCTTGTGTACTCTCCTGTCTTGCCCTCTCTTCCTCTCTCCTTTCCTTCCCTGTCCTCGTCTGTCCTCTCTTCTCATCTTTCCTCTCTTCTCCTGTTTTACATTGAAAACATCACCTTTCCTTTCCTTTCCTCTCATCTCCTCTTGTTTACTCTCCCATCTTGTCCATTTTTCCTCTCTCGCCTCCTCCTCTCCTTCCCTTCCCTGTCCCTCTTCTGTCCTTTTTGCCCCCCTTTATTATTTTCTGTCCCCTCTTCTTCTCTCTTCTCCTCTGTTTTTCTCTCTTTTCCTGTTTTACATTGAAAAACAACCCCCTTTCCTCTCCTCTCCTCTTCTTCTCCTCTGCTAGCTGGAAGCCCCTGGCCATCTTTGTTTCATTCTCCTTCTTAGTGAAACCTCATCTCATTACCTCTCCCACTCCTCTGCTCTTGTTTTCCTACCAACAACAAACAACACAATATATACACACACCCATATATACACACACCCGCCATCTTTACTCCTCATGCGAGCTTTCACCAAAGCTTCAGCCTCAGCTCTTTCTCTTTATAAACACCTTTTACCAGTTCTTTCTCTCAGCTCTTTATTTTTTAATTATCCTCAGCACCTCGTTCTTTTCTTCCAGCAGCTCAACCTTTGAGTTTTGCATTTCATTAGAAAAACAGAAGCGAGCGTTCAGATCCTTCAGGTTGAGACTTAAACCTCAAATGGAACGAGCGAGGAATTCAATATTTTAATTAATTTCTTCCTGTGAGCTTTAGAAACACGATCACATGTCACAGTGCGTTATGAGCATTCACGGATTGTTTTAGTTTTAATCTCTGCACTCTGGAGAACCACGACCTTGACCTCGACCTCTCCCTCTCTCTCTCGCTCTCTCTCTCTCTCTCTCTCTCTCTGCAAGCTGCAAAACTGAACAAATCTCACCAGCAAATTATGGTCAAGCGTATTACACACTAATAACATCCCATTAAATTCTGCTGTATGCTAATTCCACGCTGCCTCACAATCCCTGTCCCTGCAGGAAATTCTCTTCCTGCCTCTGGACCCTGTCTTCATGTCACAGCTTTAAAGCACTGGACAGTTTTATACCTTGTTGTTCCCCTGGCTGCTCAATGGACGCATCCAGATTATCTAATAACAGTGGACGTTATCTGATGGAGAGGAGGACAAGTGAGGAGTGGCTTTGTTGTGTGTGTGTGTGTGTGTGTGTGTGTGTGTGTGTGTGTGTGTGTGTGTGTGGCAGGGGGGGTAGATGAAAGTGGACTGGAGCTTAGAGACACTGAGTCACTCCCTGTGCAGTGCTCACAAACAACTGGATAAAAATAGAAGAAGCAGGCGGATGCAGACGGAAGACGGATGGATGGACAGAGACATGAAGGGAGGCAGGCGGAGAGGACAGGTGGACGGAGGGACAGAGACATGAAGGGAGGCAGGTGGTGGATAGGTGGACGGAGGGACAGAGACATGAAGGGAGGCAGGTGGAGAGGACAGGTGGACGGAGGGACAGAGACATGAAGGGAGGCAGGCGGAGAGGACAGGTGGACGGAGGGACAGAGACATGAAGGGAGCCAGGCGGTAGACAGGTGGACGGAGGGACAGAGACATGAAGGGAGGCAGGTGGAGAGGACAGGTGGACGGAGGGACAGACAGAGACATGAAGGGAGGCAGGCGGAGAGGACAGGTGGACGGAGGGACAGACAGAGACATGAAGGGAGGCAGGCGGAGAGGACAGGTGGACAGGTGGACGGAGGGACAGACAGAGACATGAAGGGAGGCAGGCGGAGAGGACAGGTGGACGGAGGGACAGACAGAGACATGAAGGGAGGCAGGCAGAGAGGACAGGTGGACGGAGGGACAGGGGAAACAGGGGCAGCTGGCAGGAAATCAATCGACTCCAACCTGGATAGCAATCAGACAGAGGGAGGAGGCACTGAGGGAAATGTAAATATTGAGGATGTACGAAGGAGAGAGGGCGAGAGGGTGATTGTGCGAGGAAGAGGAGGGACACGGAAGATGAAGACGAAGCATTAACATAGACTGAGACTCGGGCTGAACCAATCACAACAGAGACGAAAAGCCTGATGAGGAGGGAAACTGAAATATCACTCGACAACACCGCTGTGACAGAGTGAATAATTCATTCTGCGTTTATCTCCCATTAGCATGTGTGAGTGTACGTGTGAGAGAGAGCGAGCATGTGTGTGTGTGTGTGTCTGTGTGTGTCTGTGTGTGTGTGTGTGTAATAACCTCTCGACGCTGCCTCACTGTAATTTCAGGTATTTTCTGTTCAGACTTGATTAGTCACCGCTCTCTGCTCGTCTGCAGCCTGGTTCAGATGAGTGGCAGCGAGGTGAGCGAGAGCAGAACGCGTCCGATACTAGAGACGAGCGTAAATCATGTGAAGAGCCAACAAACGTAAAGATTAGAGTTTTATATCCCCCGGGTAGAAAAGCACTTTGACGTGTAATTCACATGTCGACCTGATGCAGCTGTTAATGAGCACGGACTGTTAATAAAGACGGACACGCATCTCCACTTCCTCCAGTGAGATTGAAGCCAAAACATCCCAGATACGAGGGCTGCCATCTTGTACTGGTGATGTCACTTAGAGCCACAGGTCCCGGCGATACGACCAATCATGAGTCGGCCTCAAACTTATAAGAAATACAAACATGATACTTAAAACAACAGAAATCATCTTTGCAAAAATCAAATATTTAAAGTGTGACCTTTAATTCGGTCCAGAAGACATATACTGCAGCCAGCCACCAGGGGGCACTTTAGATGATTTGGCTTCACTTTTGGGAGCCGTCATGTCGTCCATCTTCATATTCAGTCATTTGAATCGAGTCATGAACTCAAAACTACAATGGGTACGATTAACTTAATAAATCCTGTAATTTAATGTCTCTGCAGATGCTGCTTTGTAAAGTGTGTCCCCTTCAGATGAGACAACTTTGTCCTTAACCTGTGTTTAATAGCCACAAAGATGAATTCACTTGCCACTGAGCATTTACCAGTCCCGGCCTGTGGTCACGGGCACCTCACCAGCATTGCTTGATTTAAAATGTTTTTAAAACCCTGATGAAGCGTCTCCATGCAGCTGATAACAGACCTGTTTCTACAAATGCAACATGTCGACATAAATCTACTGACCACCAAGACATTTATCACCCACTGTGACCAGTTCCTTCTGTCCCGTCCTTATTACCTGTTTACTGGTCCTGGACGTGTGGGTAAAAGCCAGTGAGCTGCGTTTATGAGCCCGACAGACAGAGCTGGAGAGAGAGAGACCGACAGACGGAGGTGGAGAGAGAGAGAGACTGACAGAGGTGGATAGAGAGAGAGAGACTGACAGACGGAGGTGGAGAGAGAGAGAGACTGACAGACGAGGGTGGAGAGAGAGAGAGACTGACCTGAGAGAGAGAGAGAGACTGACCTGAGAGAGAGAGAGAGAGACTGACCTGAGAGAGAGAGAGAGAGACTGACCTGAGAGAGAGAGAGAGAGAGACTGACCTGAGAGAGAGAGAGAGAGACTGACCTGAGAGAGAGCGAGAGAGAGAGACTGACCTGAGAGAGAGAGAGAGAGAGAGACTGACCTGAGAGAGAGAGTGAGACTGACCTGAGAGAGAGAGAGACTGACCTGAGAGAGAGAGAGAGAGAGAGACTGACCTGAGAGAGAGAGTGAGACTGACCTGAGAGAGAGAGAGAGAGAGAGACTGACCTGAGAGAGAGAGAGAGAGACTGACCTGAGAGAGAGCGAGAGAGAGAGACTGACCTGAGAGAGAGAGAGAGAGAGAGACTGACAGACGGAGGTGGAGAGAGAGAGAGACTGACAGACGGAGGTGGAGAGAGAGAGAGAGAGAGACTGACCTGAGCCGAGGCCGTGGAGTCGTTCAGCGCTCGCTGCAGGGCGTGGCTCAGCCCTTTAGACAGATTCTGCTTCAGGATCAGGTCCAGGCGGTTCCTGCGCAGCTCGATGGACAAAACTGTGAAGGAAGAAGATGTTCAGAAGTGCATTGGTGACAGAATAAAGATATATCGATAATGGAAAGGTTTTAATATTGGTACGAGGATCAGGGTCTAATTTAAACACACTTTAAATAATCTAAAATTAACAGTTCCAGGCCTCAGATCCAGATATTCAACGTCTCACTGAAGAGTATTTCCTCAGGAAGATGTATGAGTGACTGAAGCCTTCAGTAAAAACACTGAACATCTCTGACTGTAAATCACAGGCTCGGATCTGCAGCTTCTCATTAATCCCACTGTTTACACTCCAGGAAACTCTGCCCTCTGTGCAAGATCAAATTAATTTGTGTGCATGTAATTACAGCTTGGTCACACAATAGGTACATTAAGTGCCTAAGCTTCTCAAATGGTATTTAATGTGTATTCATTATTGCTCTGTAATAGTTTTTTCCACTGGAACACAAAGCCTGACTGAACCCTGTGTTGAACATGTTGGAGGTAAATTGATAAGAAGGAAGAACCTGGAGAAACAGTAAGTTCTCTTTTATGAGAACCACTATGACGCAGCGTTAGAGCCACTTGAATAAAGACGAGAATAAAGACATAATTAATAATGTTTTCATCACTGCTTATTTTCCCCACCCAGTCGATTGAATGTTCCATCACAGTGAAAGAAATCAGTTTATGGAACAATCTCAACAAAGAAACCAAAGAGTCTAACATCATATTTTAAAAAAAACAATTAAAGCCAATGAAATGTGGTAATTAAGATTTGTTGTGTTGTGTTTTGTTGTGACAGGTAAATCATGTTGTGAGTTTCTTTGAATGGTTTCAAAATTAATTATAACTACCAGTCGGATATTAAACTTGTTTTGTTTGGTCGATGAATGAAAACAAATATATATAAATAAATATTCTCATAATATAACAGTTTTCTATTAACTACAATGTTATTCTCTTAATATTACAACTTTATTCTAGTAACTTTTCATTTGAAATCTCCTCCCAACAGATTATTAAATATTCCACGTCATTAATCTCTAATCACGTCTTCCCATCATGATAACAGGCCACCAGTCTCATACCTGTTCTGACCCAGTACTTCTCGGTCACGTTGCACGGTAGAGGACCGTCCTCTGCACTGGTGCTGGATGGAGGTTCTGTGGTTGTAGTGGGAGGTGGAGTGGTGAGCTCCAGTGTGAACACAGTGGTGACAGGTGCCTTCGTTGTGGTGGTTGTAGTGGGAGCAGTGGTTGTAGTGGTTGTTGGGGCAGGTGTAGTAGTGGTGGTGGTGGTGGTGGTGGTAGTAGTAGTGGGAGGAGGGGTGGTGGTAGTAGTAGTAGTGGTGGTGGTGGTGGTTGGAGGTACTGTGGTGGTGGTAGTGGGAGCCGGCGTGGTGGTGGTGGTGGTTGTAGGCGGAGACGTGGCCTCTGTGGTCGGTTTGAGACTCGTCGTCTGCTGCGCGGTCGTAGCGGCGCTGATGTTTGGTGGTAGCGTCACAGCGCTCCCGGTGGTCACCGCCTGCATCGTCACCTCACCGGTGCTCCCAGGCAGGGTGGTCGTTGAGGTTATGGTCGTGGGTATCGTGGTCAGCTGAAGGCCTTCACCGGTCACCAGGTCCCGGCTCGTGATGTTCTGAGCCGTGGTGGATTCTGGCGGCGTCTGTGCGGTCGCCGCGGTGGAAACCGGTGAAGCTGACATGGTGGCGGTGGTCAACAGAGGCATCTGCATGGTGGTGCCGGGGGTGGTGGTGGGGCGTGAGGTGTTTCCGGTGCGTGCGGGCACAGTGGTGTTCCACTGGCGGGTGGAGAAAGGGCTGGTGACGTTGGCGGGGAGCGTGACGTCGTGGTCGCCCACCGTGGACAGGAGGGACTCGGGGACGGTGGGTTGATCCCAGGCCGGCAGGTTGTTCACCGGCTCGTCTGCAGGTCAGAGGTCAAAGGTGTTAGAGGACAAGAGGGTTGTGGACTTGTTATGTTTTTATAAATATGAAGTTTATTTTAGTAGTATATTCGGCTGTGCCACTGAGCTCCAAATTCATTACACACACATCAAACCAGGTTATCACACCGGCCGACAGGTTCCTTCATTAACACAAACACACAGTTTAGTCTGAATGGATCTGGACGGTGACATCGACCAAGCGTCCAAACGACAAAAGCAGCTTCCAAACAACTTTGGTCTCAATCCAGAACATTTCTCCAGCGCTAATAAACACTGACGGGTCCAAATGTGTGTGAAAGTGAAAGTAATGAAATTTATTCAGAGCTGAAAATCATCACAGACGTCGGCCAAAAACTGTAAAGGCCGGTGGATTGGATTTTACTGAGCTCTGTAAATCCAGGTTTGCTCCGCATGGACTAACAAAGAAGAACAGAAGAACAATCTGAAGCTCAACTCATTTCTAATATATTATAATTTTAACTCCAGCTGTTCTTGATTCTGTAGATTCACTTGTTTTAGTTGATTTAAATTATTTATCAACTTCATTCTGTTTGTATTCCTAAGGCTTTTACTTTCGCTCTTGCTTTTGCTTTTTAGACAATTTTACAATTTCTTATTTGTTTTTTCTTTGTTTCTTGGACTATTTAGTTTATTCTTTATAGTCTGCTCTATTGTAAATCAATGTCCTCAATGTGTTTGTCCAGAGTTAAAACAGATGTTGAATGAATGAATTTACAACCTGAGCCGAAGCTGCCGTTGCTGTTGGAGGAGTTGCTGTTGACGGCCACCAGAGTTACGTTGTTCGACCCGGCTGTGGGACTGCTTCTGTTACTGGGTGGGGGGGATGAGGAAGGCAAAGACGGGGCCTTGGCTGCAGAAGAGGAGGAAGAGGAGGAAGAGGAGGAGGAGGAAGAGGAGGAGGAGGTCTTGGATGACGATGAAGAGGAGCCTCTGGTCCAGGCAGCTTTAGACAGCAGCCCTAAAGGTTTTCCCACAGCTGGAGCCTGGAGCTCGGCCGTCTCCGCCAGCATGGTGAGGACTGATGAAAAGGCCGCCTGCTCTCTGCGGCCCCCCCCACGCGTGTGCAGCCCCTGCTCCCCCAGCCAGGCGGCCGCCTCCCTGGGCATGTTTGGCAGGTCGCCCCCCTCCCTGTCCACTGGCCTCCACTCAGCCCCGACCTCAGCCCCGACCTCAGCCCCGACCTCAGCCCAGGCACCGGCTCCTCTCAGGATGCCCGTCTCCGCAAACACTTTGCCCCCTGCTCCGGGACGCACCGCGGCTTCTGTTTCCGT